>NW_025727439.1:0-67179 GCF_021461385.2 Schistocerca piceifrons | reverse complement strand
CTTATAAGAAGGTCCAAAGGATACAGAAAACCTGAAATGAAGCATCGGAATCTATAACTAATGTCACAGGAATCGTTCAAAACATAGACAGCAGGAAGAGTCAGTCTTCTTGTACTTAAGTCGGCATTGTGCCTTTTGTATTTAATTCTGATGCAATTTCTCTGTTTCATCGTAAAAAAGAAGGTAAGAGGGATACAGTAAACCTGAAGTGAAGCATCGGAATCTATAACTAGTGTCACAGGAATGGTTCAAAACATAGACAGTAGGAAGAGTCAGTCTTCTTGTACTTAAGTCGGCATTGTGCCTTTTGTATTTAATTCCGATGCAATTTCTGTGTTTCATCGTCAAAAAGAAGGTCGGAGGGAAACAGTAAACCTGAAGTGTAGCATCGGAATCTGTAACTAGTGTCACAGGAATGGTTCAAAACATAGACAAAAAGAAGAGTCAGTCTTCTTGTAATTAAGTCGGCATTGTGCCTTTTGTAATTAATTCCGATGCAATTTCTGTGATTCATCGTCAATACGAAGTTCAGAGGGATACAGTAAACCTGAAGTGAAGCATCGGAATCTATAACTAGTGTCACCGGAGTGGTTCAAAACATAGACAGTGGGAAGAGTCAGTCTTCTACTAAAATCGGCATTTGGTTGCCTTTTCTATTTAATTCCGATGCAATTTCTGTATTTCGTCGCCTATAAGAAGGTCCAAAGGATACAGAAAACATGAAGTGAAGCATCGGAATCTATAACTAATGTCACAGGAATCGTTCAAAACATAGACAGCAGGAAGAGTCAGTCTTCTTGTACTTAAGTCGGCATTGTGCCTTTTGTATTTAATTCTGATGCAATTTCTCTGTTTCATCGTCAAAAAGAAGAAAAGAGGGATACAGTAAACCTGAAGTGAAGCATCGGAAACTATAACTAGTGTCACAGGAATCGTTCAAAACATAGACGGTAGGAAGAGTCAGTCTTCTTGTACTTGAGTCGGCATTGTGCCTTTTGTATTCAATTCTGATGTAATTTCTGTGTTTCATCTTCAAAAAGAAGGTCGGAGGGAAACAGTAAACCTGAAGTGAAGCATCGGAATCTATAACTAGTGTCACAGGAATGGTTCAAAACATAGACAGTAGAAAGAGTCAGTCTTCTTGTACTTAAGTCAGCATTGTGCCTTTTCTATTTAATTCCGATGCACTTTCTGTGTTTCACGGTCAATAAGAGGGTCCAAGGGATACAGTAAACCTGAAAAGAAGCATCGGAATCTATAACTAGTGCCACAGGAATGTTTCAAAACATACACAGTAGGAAGAGTCAGTCTTCATGTACTTAAGTCGGCATTATGCCTTTTGTATTTAATTACGATGCAATTTCTGTGATTCATCGTCAATAAGAAGATCCAAGGGATACAGTAAATCTGAAGTGAAGCATCGGAATCTATAACTAGTGTCACAGGAATGGTTCAAAACATAGTCAGTCTTCTTGTACTTATGTCGGCATTGTGCTTTTTGTGTTTATTTCCGATTTAATTTCTGTGTTTCATCGTCAATAAGAAGGTCCAGGCTATACAGTAAACCTGAAGTGAAGCATCGGTATCTGTAACTAGCGTCACAGGAGTGGTTCAAAACATAGTCAGTAAGAAAAGTCAGTCTACTTGTACTTAAGTCGGCATTGTGCCTTTTCTATTTAATTCCGATGCAATTTCTGTGTTTCATCGTCAAAAAGAAGCTCCAAGGGATACAGTAAACCTGAAGTGAAGCATCGGAATCCATAACTAGTGTCACAGGAATGGTTCAAAACATACACAGTAGGACGAGTCAGTCTACTTGTACTGAAGTCGGCATTGTGCCTTATGTACTTAATTCCGAAGCAATATCTGTGTTTCATCGTCAATAAGAAGGTCCAAGGGATACAGTAAACCTGAAGTGAAGCATCGGAATCTGTAACTAGTGTCACAGGAATGGTTCAAAACATAGACAGTAGGAAGAGTCAGTCTTCTTGTACTTAAGTCGGCATTGTGCCTTTTCTATTTAATTCCGATGCATAGACAGTATGAAGAGTCAGTCTTCTAGTACTTAAGTCGGCATTGTGCCTTTTCTATTCAATTCAGATGCAATTTCTGTATTTCGTCGCCAATAAGAAGGTCCAAAGGATACAGTAAACCTGAAGTGAAGCATCGGAATCAATAACGAGTGTCACAGGAATGGTTCAAAACATAGACAGTAGGAAGAGTCAGTCTTCTTGTACTAAAGTCGGCATTGTGCCTTTTCTATTTAGTTCCAATGCAATTTCTGTGTTTCATCGTCAAAAAGAAGGTACAAGGTATACAGTAAACCTGAAGCGAAGCATCGGAATCTATAACTAGTGTCACAGGAATGGTTCAAAACATAGACGGTAGGAAGAGTCAGTCTTCTTCTACTTAAGTCGGCATTGTGCCTTTTGTATTTAATTCCGATGTAATTTCTGTGTTTCATCGTCAAAAAGAAGGTCGGAGGGAAACAGTAAACCTGAAGTGTAGCATCGGAATCTATAACTAGTGTCACAGGAATGGTTCAAAACATAGACAAAAAGAAGAGTCAGTCTTCTTGTACTTAAGTTGGCATTGTGCCTTTTGTAATTAATTCCGATGCAATTTCTGTGATTCATCGTCAATACGAAGTTCAGAGGGATACAGTAAACCTGAAGTGAAGCATCGGAATCTATAACTAGTGTCACCGGAGTGGTTCAAAACATAGACAGTGGGAAGAGTCAGTCTTCTTGTACTTAAGTCGGCATTGTGCCTTTTCTATTTAATTCCGATGCAATTTCTGTATTTCGTCGCCTATAAGAAGGTCCAAAGGATACAGAAAACATGAAGTGAAGCATCGGAATCTATAACTAATGTCACAGGAATCGTTCAAAACATAGACAGCAGGAAGAGTCAGTCTTCTTGTACTTAAGTCGGCATTGTGCCTTTTGTATTTAATTCTGATTCAATTTCTCAGTTTCATCGTCAAAAAGAAGATAAGAGGGATACAGTAAACCTGAAGTGAAGCATCGGAAACTATAACTAGTGTCACAGGAATCGTTCAAAACATAGACAGTAGGAAGAGTCAGTCTTCTTGTACTTAAGTCGGCATTGTGCCCTTTGTATTAAATTCCGATGAAATTTCTGTGTTTCACCGTCATTAAGAAGGTCCAAGGGATACAGTAAACCTGAAGTGAAGCATCGGTATCTGTAACTAGCGTCACAGGAGTGGTTCAAAACATAGTCAGTAAGAAAAGTCAGTCTACTTGTACTTAAGTCGGCATTGTGCCTTTTCTATTTAATTCCGATGCAAATTTTTTGTGTTTCATCGTCAAAAAGAAGCTCCAAGGGATACTGTAAACCTGAAGTGAAGCATCGGAATCCATACCTAGTGTCACAGGAATGGTTCAAATCATAGACAGTAGGAAGAGTCAGTCTTCTTGTACTTAAGTCGGCATTGTGCCTTTTCTATTTAATTCCGATGCATAGACAGTATGAAGAGTCAGTCTTCTTGTACTTAAGTCGGCATTGTGCCTTTTCTATTTAATTCAGATGCAATTTCTGTATTTCGTCGCCAATAAGAAGCTCCAAAGGATACAGTAAACCTGAAGTGAAGCATCGGAATCAATAACGAGTGTCACAGGAATGGTTCAAAACATAGAAGGTAGGAAGAGTCAGTCTTCTTGTACTTAAGTCGGCATTGTGCCTTTTCTATTTAGTTCCAATGCAATTTCTGTGTTTCATCGTCAAAAAGAAGGTACAAGGGATACAGTAAACCTGAAGCGAAGCATCGGAATCTATAACTAGTGTCACAGGAATGGTTCAAATCATAGACAGTAGGAAGAGTCAGTCTTCTTGTACTTAAGTCGGCATTGTGACCTTTGTATCAAATTCCGATGCAATATCTGTGTTCATCGTCAATAAGAATGTCCAAGGGATACAGTAAACCTGAAGTCAAGCATCGGAATCTATAATTAGTGTCACAGGAATGGTTCAAACCATAGACAAAGAGAAGAGTCAGTCCTCTTGTACTTAAGTCGGCATTGTGCCTTTTGTAATTAATTCCGATGCAATTTCTGTGTTTCATCGTCCATACGAAGGTCAGAGGGATACAGTTAACCTGAAGTGAAGCATCGGAATCTGGAACTAGTGTCACCGGAGTGGTTCAAAACATAGACAGTGGGAAGAGTCAGTCTTCTTGTACTTAAGTCGGCATTATGCCTTTTCTATTTAATTCCGATGCAATTTCTGTATTTCGTCGCCTATAAGAAGGTCCAAAGGATACAGAAAACCTGAAGTGAAGCATCCGAATCTATAACTAATGTCACAGGAATCGTTCAAAACATAGACAGCAGGAAGAGTCAGTCTTATTGTACTTAAGTCGGCATTGTGCCTTTGGTATTTAATTCTGATGCAATTTCTCTGTTTCATCGTAAAAAAGAAGGTAAGAGGGATACAGTAAACCTGAAGTGAAGCATCGGAATCTATAACTAGTGTCACAGGAATGGTTCAAAACATAGACAGTAGGAAGAGTCAGTCTTCTTGTACTTAAGTCGGCATTGTGCCTTTTGTATTTAATTCCGATGTAATTTCTGTGTTTCATCGTCAAAAAGAAGGTCGGAGGCAAACAGTAAACCTGAAGTTTAGCATCGGAATCTGTAACTAGTGTCACAGGAATGGTTCAAAACATGGACAAAAAGAAGAGTCAGTCGTCTTGTACTTAAATCGGCATTGTGCCTTTTGTAATTAATTCCGATGCAATTTCTGTGATTCATCGTCAATACGAAGTTCAGAGGGATACAGTAAACCTGAAGTGAAGCATCGGAATCGATAACTAGTGTCACCGGAGTGGTTCAAAACATAGACAGTAGGAAGAGTCACTCTTCTTGTACTTAAGTCGGCATTGTGCTTTTTCTATTTAATTCCGATGCAATTTCTGTATTTCGTCGCCTATAAGAAGGTCCAAAGGATACAGAAAACCTGAAGTGAAGCATCGGAATCTATAACTAATGTCACAGGAATCATTCAAAACATAGACAGCAAGAAGAGTCAGTCTTCTTGTACTTAAGTCGGCATTGTGCCTAATTCTGATGCAATTTCTCTGTTTCATCGTCAAAAAGAAGGTAAGAGGGATACAGTAAACCTGAAGTGAAGCATCGGAAACTTTAACTAGTGTCACAGGAATGGTTCAAAACATAGACAGTAGGAAGAGTCAGTCTTCTTGTACTTAAGTCGGCATTGTGCCATTTGTATTTAATTCCGATGTAATTTCTGTGTTTCATCGTCAAAAAGAAGGTCGGAGGGAAACAGTAAACCTGAAGTGAAGCATCGGAATCTATAACTAGTGTCACAGGAATGGTTCAAAACATAGACAGTAGAAAGAGTCAGTCTTCTTGTACTTAAGTCAGCATTGTGCCTTTTCTATTTAATTCCGATGCACTATCTGTGTTTCACGGTCAATAAGAAGGTCCAAGGGATACAGTAAACCTGAAATGAAGCATCGGAATCTATAACTAGTGCCACAGGAATGTTTCAAAACATACACAGTAGGAAGAGTCAGTCTTCATGTACTTAAGTCGGCATTATGCCTTTTGTATTTAATTACGATGCAATTTCTGTGTTTCATCGTCAATAAGAAGATCCAAGGGATACAGTAAATCTGAAGTGAAGCATCGGAATCTATAACTAGTGTCACAGGAATGGTTCAAACATAGTCAGTCTTCTTGTACTTATGTCGGCATTGTGCTTTTTGTGTTTATTTCCGATTCAATTTCTGTGTTTCATCGTCAATAAGAAGGGCCAGGGGATACAGTAAACCAGAAGTGAAGCATCGGAATCTATAACTAGTGTCGGAGGAATGGTTCAAAACATAGAGAGTAAGAAGAGTCAGTCTTCTTGTACTTAAGTCGGCATGATGCCCTTTTCAATTTAATTCCGATGCAATTACCGTGTTTCATCGTCAATAAGAAGGTCAGAGGGATACAGTAAACCTGAAGTGAAGCATCGGAATCTCTAACTAGTGTCACAGGAATGGTTCAAAACATAGTCAGTAAGAAGAGTCAGTCTTCTGGTACTTAAGTCGGGATTGTGCCTTTTGTATTTGATTCCGATGCAATTTCTGTGCTTCATGGTCAATAAGAAGGTCCAAGGGATACACTAAACCTCAAGTGAAGCATCCGAATCTATAACTAGTGTCACAGGAATGGTTCAAAACATAGACAAAAAGAAGAGTCAGTCTTCTTGTACTTAAGTCGGTGTTGTGCCTATTGTATTTAACTCCGATGCACTATTTGTGTTTCAATTTCAATACGAAGATCCAAGGGATACAGTAAACCTGAAATGAGCATCGGAATCTATGACTAGTGCCACAGGAATGTTTCAAAACATAGACAGTAGGAAGATTCAGTCTACGTGTACTTAAGTCGGCATCGTGCCTTTTGTATTTATTTTCGATGCAATTTCTGTGATTCATCGTGAATATGAAGGTCAGAGGGATACAGTAAACCTGAAGTGAAGCATCGGAATCTATAACTAGTGTCACAATAATGGTTCAAAACATAGTCAGTAAGAAGAGTCAGTCTTCTTGTACTTAAGTAGGCATTGCGCCTTTTGAATTTAATTCCGATGCAATTTCTGTATTTCATCCTCAATATGAAGGTCAGAGGGATACAGTAAACCTGAAGGGAAGCATCGGAATATCTAACTAGTGTCACAGGAATGGTTCAAAACATAGTCAGTAAGAAGAGTCAGTCTTCTTGTACTTAAGTCGGCATTGTGCCTTTTGTATTTAATTCCGATGCAATATCTGTGTGTCATCGTCAATAAGAAGGTCCAAGGGATAGAGTAAACCTGAAGTGAAGCCTTGGAATCTGTAACTAGCGTCACAGGAGTGGTTCAAAGCATACTTAGTAAGAAGAGTCAGTCTTCTTGTACTAAAGTCGGCATTGTGCCTTTTCTATTTAATTTCGATGCAATTTCTGTGTTTCATCGTCAACAAGAAGGTCCAAGGGGTACAGTAAACCTGATGTGAAGCATCGGAATCTATAACTAGTGTCACAGGAATGGTTCAAAACAGTCAGTAAGAAGAGTCAGTCTTCTTGTACTGAAGTCGGCATTGTGCTTTTGTATTTAATTCCGATGCAATTTCTGTGTTTCATCGTCAAAAAGAAGGTCAGAAGGACATAAAAAATCTGATGTGAAGCATCGGAATCTATAACTAGTGTCACAGGAATGGTTCAAAACATAGACAGTTGGAAGAGTCAGTCTTCTTGTACTTAAGTCGGCACTGTGCCTTTTCTATTTAATTTCGATACAATTTCTGTGTTTCATCGTCAAAAAGAAGGTCAGAGGGATACACTAAACCTGAAGTGGAGCATCGGAATCTATAACTAGTGTCACAGGAATAGTTCAAAACATAGACAGTAGGAAGAGACAGTCTTCTTGTACTTAAGTCGGTATTGTGCCTATTGTATTTAACTCTGATGCACTATCTGTGGTTCATCGTCAATAAGAAGATCCAAGGGATACTGTAAACCTGAAATGAAGCATCGGAATCTATTACTAGTGTCACAGGAATATCTCAAAGCATAGACAGTAGGATGAGTCAGTCTACATGTACTTAAGTGGGCATTGTGCCTTTTGAATTTAACTCCGATGCAATTTCTGTGTTTCATCGTCAATATGAAGGTCAGAGGGATACAGTACACCTGAAGTGAAGCATCGAATCTATAACTAGTGTCACAGGAATGGTTCAAAACATAGACAGTAGGAAGAGTCAGTCTTCTTATACTGAAGTCGGCATTGTTCCTTTTCAATTTAATTCCGATGCAATATCTATGTTTCGCCGTCAATAAGAAAGTCCAAGGGATACAGTAAACCTGAAGTGAAGCATCGAAATGTATAACTAATGTCACAGGAATCGTTCAAACATTGACAGTAGGAAGAGTCAGTCTTCTTGTACTTAAGTCGGCATTGTGGATTTTGTATTTAATTCCGATGCAATTTCTGTGTTTCACCGTCAAATAGAAGGTCAGAGGGATACAGTAAACCTGAAGTGAAGCATCGGAATCTATAACTAGTGACAGAGGAATGGTTCAAAAAATAGACAGTAGGAAGAGTCAGTCTTCTTGTACTTAAGTCGGCATTGTGCCTTTTGTATTTTATTCCGATGCAATATCTGTGATTCATCGTCAATAAGACGGTCCAAGGGATACAGTAAACCTGAAGTGAAGCATCGGAATCTGTAACTAGCGTCACAGGAGTGGTTCAAAACATAGTCAGTAAGAAGAGTCAGTGTTCTTGTACTTAAGTCGGCATTGTGCCTTTTCTATTTAGTTCCGATGCAATTTTTGTGTTTCATCGTCAATAAGTACGTCCAAGGGATACAGTAAACCTGAAGTGAAGCATCGGAATCTATAACGAGTGTCACTGGAATGCTTCAAATCATAGACTGTAGGAAGAGTCAGTCATCTTGAACTTAAGTCGGCATTGTGCCTTTTCTATTTAATTCCGATGCAATATCTGTGTTTCATCTTCAAAAAGAAGGTCAGAGGGATACAGTAAACCTGAAGTGAAGCATCGGAATCTATAACTATAGTCACAGGAATCGTTCAAAACATAGACAGTAGGAAGAGTCAGTCTTCTTGTACTTAAGTCGGCATTGTGGCTTTTGTATTTAATTCCGATGCAATTTCTGTGTTTCATCGTCAAATAGAAGGTCAGAGCGATACAGTAAACCCGAAATGAAGCATCGGAACCTATAACTAGTGTCACAGGAATGGTTCAAAACATACACAGTAGGAAGAGTCAGTCTACTTGTACTGAAGTCGGCATTGTGCCTTTTGTACTTAATTCCGATGCAATATCTGTGTTTCATCGTCAATAAGAAGGTCCAAGGGATACAGTAAACCTGAAGTGAAGCATCGGAATCTGTAACTAGTGTCACAGGAATGGTTCAAAACATAGACAGTAGGAAGAGTCAGTCTTCTTGTACTTAAGTCGGCATTGTGCCATTTCTATTTAATTCCGATGCATAGACAGTATGAAGAGTCAGTCTTCTTGTACTTAAGTCGGCATTGTGCCTTTTCTATTCAATTCAGATGCAATTTCTGTATTTCGTCGCCAATAAGAAGGTCCAAAGGATACAGTAAACCTGAAGTGAAGCATCGGAATCAATAACGAGTGTCACATGAATGGTTCAAAACTTAGACAGTAGGAAGAGTCAGTCTTCTTGTACTAAAGTCGGCATTGTGCCTTTTCTATTTAGTTCCAATGCAATTTCTGTGTTTCATCGTCAAAAAGAAGGTACAAGGGATACAGTAAACCTGAAGCGAAGCATCGGAATCTATAACTAGTGTGACAGGAATGGTTCAAAACATAGACAGTAGGAAGAGTCAGTCTTCTTGTACTTAAGTCGGCATTGTGACCTTTGTATTAAATTCCGAAGCAATATCTGTGTTTCATCGTCAATAAGAATTTCCTAGGGATACAGTAAACCTGAAGTCAAGCATCGGAATCTATAACTAGTGTCACAGGAATGGTTCAAAACATAGACAAAGAGAAGAGTCAGTCTTCTTGTACTTATGTCGGCATTGTGCCTTTTGTAATTAATTCCGATGCAATTTCTGTGATTCATCGTCAATACGAAGGTCAGAGGGATACAGTAAACCTGAAGTGAAGCATCGGAATCTATAACTAGTGTCACCGGAGTGGTTCAAAACATAGACAGTGGGAAGAGTCAGTCTTCTTGTACTTAAGTCGGCATTATGCCTTTTCTATTTAATTCCGATGCAATTTTTGTATTTCGTCGCCTATAAGAAGGTCCAAAGGATACAGAAAACCTGAAATGAAGCATCGGAATCTATAACTAATGTCACAGGAATCGTTCAAAACATAGACAGCAGGAAGAGTCAGTCTTCTTGTACTTAAGTCGGCATTGTGCCTTTTGTATTTAATTCTGATGCAATTTCTCTGTTTCATCGTAAAAAAGAAGGTAAGAGGGATACAGTAAACCTGAAGTGAAGCATCGGAATCTATAACTAGTGTCACAGGAATGGTTCAAAACATAGACAGTAGGAAGAGTCAGTCTTCTTGTACTTAAGTCGGCATTGTGAATTTGTATTTAATTCCGATGCAATTTCTGTGTTTCATCGTCAAAAAGAAGGTCGGAGGGAAACAGTAAACCTGAAGTGTAGCATCGGAATCTGTAACTAGTGTCACAGGAATGGTTCAAAACATAGACAAAAAGAAGAGTCAGTCTTCTTGTAATTAAGTCGGCATTGTGCCTTTTGTAATTAATTCCGATGCAATTTCTGTGATTCATCGTCAATACGAAGTTCAGAGGGATACAGTAAACCTGAAGTGAAGCATCGGAATCTATAACTAGTGTCACCGGAGTGGTTCAAAACATAGACAGTGGGAAGAGTCAGTCTTCTTGTACTAAAATCGGCATTGTGCCTTTTCTATTTAATTCCGATGCAATTTCTGTATTTCGTCGCCTATAAGAAGGTCCAAAGGATACAGAAAACATGAAGTGAAGCATCGGAATCTATAACTAATGTCACAGGAATCGTTCAAAACATAGACAGCAGGAAGAGTCAGTCTTCTTGTACTTAAGTCGGCATTGTGCCTTTTGTATTTAATTCTGATGCAATTTCTGTGTTTCATCGTCAAAAAGAAGGTCGGAGGGAAACAGTAAACCTGAAGTGAAGCATCGGAATCTATAACTAGTGTCACAGGAATGGTTCAAAACATAGACAGTAGAAAGAGTCAGTCTTCTTGTACTTAAGTCAGCATTGTGCCATTTCTATTTAATTCCGATGCACTTTCTGTGTTTCACGGTCAATAAGAGGGTCCAAGGGATACAGTAAACCTGAAAAGAAGCATCGGAATCTATAACTAGTGCCACAGGAATGTTTCAAAACATACACAGTAGGAAGAGTCAGTCTTCATGTACTTAAGTCGGCATTATGCCTTTTGTATTTAATTACGATGCAATTTCTGTGATTCATCGTCAATAAGAAGATCCAAGGGATACAGTAAATCTGAAGTGAAGCATCGGAATCTATAACTAGTGTCACAGGAATGGTTCAAAACATAGTCAGTCTTCTTGTACTTATGTCGGCATTGTGCTTTTTGTGTTTATTTCCGATTTAATTTCTGTGTTTCATCGTCAATAAGAAGGTCCAGGCTATACAGTAAACCTGAAGTGAAGCATCGGTATCTGTAACTAGCGTCACAGGAGTGGTTCAAAACATAGTCAGTAAGAAAAGTCAGTCTACTTGTACTTAAGTCGGCATTGTGCCTTTTCTATTTAATTCCGATGCAATTTCTGTGTTTCATCGTCAAAAAGAAGCTCCAAGGGATACAGTAAACCTGAAGTGAAGCATCGGAATCCATAACTAGTGTCACAGGAATGGTTCAAAACATACACAGTAGGAAGAGTCAGTCTACTTGTACTGAAGTCGGCATTGTGCCTTATGTACTTAATTCCGAAGCAATATCTGTGTTTCATCGTCAATAAGAAGGTCCAAGGGATACAGTAAACCTGAAGTGAAGCATCGGAATCTGTAACTAGTGTCACAGGAATGGTTCAAAACATAGACAGTAGGAAGAGTCAGTCTTCTTGTACTTAAGTCGGCATTGTGCCTTTTCTATTTAATTCCGATGCATAGACAGTATGAAGAGTCAGTCTTCTAGTACTTAAGTCGGCATTGTGCCTTCTCTATTCAATTCAGATGCAATTTCTGTATTTCGTCGCCAATAAGAAGGTCCAAAGGATACAGTAAACCTGAAGTGAAGCATCGGAATCAATAACGAGTGTCACAGGAATGGTTCAAAACATAGACAGTAGGAAGAGTCAGTCTTCTTGTACTAAAGTCGGCATTGTGCCTTTTCTATTTAGTTCCAATGCAATTTCTGTGTTTCATCGTCAAAAAGAAGGTACAAGGTATACAGTAAACCTGAAGCGAAGCATCGGAATCTATAACTAGTGTCACAGGAATGGTTCAAAACATAGACGGTAGGAAGAGTCAGTCTTCTTCTACTTAAGTCGGCATTGTGCCTTTTGTATTTAATTCCGATGTAATTTCTGTGTTTCATCGTCAAAAAGAAGGTCGGAGGGAAACAGTAAACCTGAAGTGTAGCATCGGAATCTATAACTAGTGTCACAGGAATGGTTCAAAACATAGACAAAAAGAAGAGTCAGTCTTCTTGTACTTAAGTTGGCATTGTGCCTTTTGTAATTAATTCCGATGCAATTTCTGTGATTCATCGTCAATACGAAGTTCAGAGGGATACAGTAAACCTGAAGTGAAGCATCGGAATCTATAACTAGTGTCACCGGAGTGGTTCAAAACATAGACAGTGGGAAGAGTCAGTCTTCTTGTACTTAAGTCGGCATTGTGCCTTTTCTATTTAATTCCGATGCAATTTCTGTATTTCGTCGCCTATAAGAAGGTCCAAAGGATACAGAAAACATGAAGTGAAGCATCGGAATCTATAACTAATGTCACAGGAATCGTTCAAAACATAGACAGCAGGAAGAGTCAGTCTTCTTGTACTTAAGTCGGCATTGTGCCTTTTGTATTTAATTCTGATTCAATTTCTCAGTTTCATCGTCAAAAAGAAGATAAGAGGGATACAGTAAACCTGAAGTGAAGCATCGGAAACTATAACTAGTGTCACAGGAATGGTTCAAAACATAGACAGTAGGAAGAGTCAGTCTTCTTGTACTTAAGTCGGCATTGTGCCTTTTGTATTTAATTCCGATGTAATTTCTGTGTTTCATCATCAAAAAGAAGGTCGGAGGGAAACAGTAAACCTGAAGTGAAGCATCGGAATCTATAACTAGTGTCACAGGAATGGTCCAAAACATAGACAGGAGAAAGAGTCAGTCTTCTTGTACTTAAGTCAGCATTGTGCGTTTTCTATTTAATTCCGATGCACTTTCTGTGTTTCACGGTCAATACGAGGGTCAAAGGGATACAGTAAACCTGAAATGAAGCATCGGTATCTATAACTAGTGCCACAGGAATGTTTCAAAACATACACAGTAGGAAGAGTCAGTCTTCATGTACTTAAGTCGGCATTATGCCTTTTGTATTTAATTACGATGCAATTTCTGTGTTTCATCGTCAATAAGAAGATCCAAGGGATACAGTAAATCTGAAGTGAAGCATCGGAATCTATAACTAGTGTCACAGGAATGGTTCAAAACATAGTCAGTCTTCTTGTACTTATGTCGGCATTGTGCTTTTTGTGTTTATTTCCGATTCAATTTCTGTGTTTCATCGTCAATAAGAAGGTCCAGGGGATACAGTAAACCTGAAGTGAAGCATCGGTATCTGTAACTAGCGTCTCAGGAGTGGTTCAAAACATAGTCAGTAAGAAAAGTCAGTCTACTTGTACTTAAGTCGGCATTGTGCCTTTTCTATTTAATTCCGATGCAATTTCTGTGTTTCATCGTCAAAAAGAAGCTCCAAGGGATACAGTAAACCTGAAGTGAAGCATCGGAATCCATAACTAGTGTCACAGGAATGGTTCAAATCATAGACAGTGGGAAGAGTCAGTCTTCTTGTACTTAAGTCGGCATTGTGCCTTTTCTATTTCATTCCCATGCATAGACAGTATGAAGAGTCAGTCTTCTTGTACTTAAGTCGGCATTGTGCCTTTTCTATTTAATTCAGACGCAATTTCTGTATTTCGTCGCCAATAAGAAGCTCCAAAGGATACAGTAAACCTGAAGTGAAGCATCGGAATCAATAACGAGTGTCACAGGAATGGTTCAAAACATAGACAGTAGGAAGAGTCAGTCTTCTTGTACTTAAGTCGGCATTGTGCCTTTTCTATTTAGTTCCAATGCAATTTCTGTGTTTCATCGTCAAAAAGAAGGCACAAGGGATACAGTAAACCTGAAGCGAAGCATCGGAATCTATAACTAGTGTCACAGGAATGGTTCAAAACATAGACAGTAGGAAGAGTCAGTCTTCTTGTACATAAGTCGGCATTGTGACCTTTGTATTAAATTCCGATGCAATATCTGTGTTTCATCGTCAATAAGAATGACCAAGGGATACAGTAAACCTGAAGTCAAGCATCGGAATCTATAACTAGTGTCACAGGAATGGTTCAAAACATAGACAAAGAGAAGAGTCAGTCCTCTTGTACTTAAGTCGGCATTGTGCCTTTTGTAATTAATTCCGATGCAATTTCTGTGATTCATCGTCAATACGAAGGTCAGAGGGATACAGTAAACCTGAAGTGAAGCATCGGAATCTAGAACTAGTGTCACCGGAGTGGTTCAAAACATAGACAGTGGGAAGAGTCAGTCTTCTTGTACTTAAGTCGGCTTTATGCCTTTTCTATTTAATTCCGATGCAATTTCTGTATTTCGTCGCCTATAAGAAGGTCCAAAGGATACAGAAAACCTGAAGTGAAGCATCGGAATCTATAACTAATGTCACAGGAATCGTTCAAAACATAGACAGCAGGAAGAGTCAGTCTTCTTGTACTTAAGTCGGCATTGTGCCTTTTGTATTTAGTTCTGATGCAATTTTTCTGTTTCATCGTAAAAAAGAAGGTAAGAGGGATACAGTAAACCTGAAGTGAAGCATCGGAATCTGTAACTAGTGTCACAGGAATGGTTCAAAACATAGACAGTAGGAAGAGTCAGTTTTCTTGTACTTAAGTCGGCATTGTGCCTTTTGTATTTAATTCCGATGTAATTTCTGTGTTTCATCGTCAAAAAGAAGGTCGGAGGGAAACAGTAAACCTGAAGTGTAGCATCGGAATCTATAACTAGTGTCACAGGAATGGTTCAAAACATAGACAAAAAGAAGAGTCAGTCTTCTTGTACTTAAGTCGGCATTGTGACTTTTGTAATTAATTCCGATGCAATTTCTGTGATTCAATGTCAATACGATGTTCAGAGGGATACAGTAAACCTGAAGTGAAGCATCGGAATCTATAACTAGTGTCACCGGAGTGGTTCAAAACATAGACAGTGGGAAGAGTCAGTCTTCTTGTACTTAAGTCGGCATTGTGCCTTTTCTATTTAATTCCGATGCAATTTCTGTATTTCGTCGCCTATAAGAAGGTCCAAAGGATACAGAAAACTTGAAGTGAAGCATCGGAATCTATAACTAATGTCACAGGAATCGTTCAAAACATAGACAGCAGGAAGAGTCAGTCTTCTTGTACTTAAGTCGGCATTGTGCCTTTTGTATTTAATTCTGATGCAATTTCTCTGTTTCATCGTCAAAAAGAAGATAAGAGGGATACAGTAAACCTGAAGTGAAGCATCGGAAACTATAACTAGTGTCACAGGAATGGTTCAAAACATAGACAGTAGGAAGAGTCAGTCTTCTTGTACTTAAGTCGGCATTATGCCTTTTGTATTTAATTACGATGCAATTTCTGTGTTTCATCGTCAACAAGAAGATCCAAGGGATACAGTAAATCTGAAGTGAAGCATCGGAATCTATAACTAGTGTCACAGGAATGGTTCAAAACATAGTCAGTTTTCTTGTACTTATGTCGGCATTGTGCTTTTTGTGTTTATTTCCGATTCAATTTCTGTGTTTCATCGTCAATAAGAAGGTCCAGGGGATACAGTAAACCTGAAGTGAAGCATCGGTATCTGTAACTAACGTCACAGGAGTGGTTCAAAACATAGACAGTAAGAAAAGTCAGTCTACTTGTACTTAAGTCGGCATTGTGCCTTTTCTATTTAATTCCGATGCAATTTCTGTGTTTCATCGTCAAAAAGAAGCTCCAAGGGATACAGTAAACCTGAAGTGAAGCATCGGAATCCATAACTAGTGTCACAGGAATGGTTCAAATCATAGACAGTGGGAAGAGTCAGTCTTCTTGTACTTAAGTCGGCATTGTGCCTTTTCTATTTCATTCCCATGCATAGACAGTATGAAGAGTCAGTCTTCTTGTACTTAAGTCGGCATTGTGCCTTTTCTATTTAATTCAGATGCAATTTCTGTATTTCGTCGCCAATAAGAAGCTCCAAAGGATACAGTAAACCTGAAGTGAAGCATCGGAATCAATAACGAGTGTCACAGGAATGGTTCAAAACATAGACAGTAGGAAGAGTCAGTCTTCTTGTACTTAAGTCGGCATTGCGCCTTTTCTATTTAGTTCCAATGCAATTTCTGTGTTTCATCGTCAAAAAGAAGGCACAAGGGATACAGTAAACCTGAAGCGAAGCATCGGAATCTATAACTAGTGTCACAGGAATGGTTCAAAACATAGACAGTAGGAAGAGTCAGTCTTCTTGTACATAAGTCGGCATTGTGACCTTTGTATTAAATTCCGATGCAATATCTGTGTTTCATCGTCAATAAGAATGACCAAGGGATACAGTAAACCTGAAGTCAAGCATCGGAATCTATAACTAGTGTCACAGGAATGGTTCAAAACATAGACAAAGAGAAGAGTCAGTCCTCTTGTACTTAAGTCGGCATTGTGCCTTTTGTAATTAATTCCGATGCAATTTCTGTGATTCATCGTCAATACGAAGGTCAGAGGGATACAGTAAACCTGAAGTGAAGCATCGGAATCTAGAACTAGTGTCACCGGAGTGGTTCAAAATATAGACAGTGGGAAGAGTCAGTCTTCTTGTACTTAAGTCGGCATTATGCCTTTTCTATTTAATTCCGATGCAATTTCTGTATTTCGTCGCCTATAAGAAGGTCCAAAGGATACAGAAAACCTGAAGTGAAGCATCGGAATCTATAACTAATGTCACAGGAATCGTTCAAAACATAGACAGCAGGAAGAGTCAGTCTTCTTGTACTTAAGTCGGCATTGTGCCTTTTGTATTTAATTCTGATGCAATTTCTCTGTTTCATCGTAAAAAAGAAGGTAAGAGGGATACAGTAAACCTGAAGTGAAGCATCGGAATCTATAACTAGTGTCACAGGAATGGTTCAAAACATAGACAGTAGGAAGAGTCAGTCTTCTTGTACTTAAGTCGGCATTGTGCCTTTTGTATTTAATTCCGATGTAATTTCTGTGTTTCATCGTCAAAAAGAGGGTCGGAGGGAAACAGTAAACCTGAAGTGTAGCATCGGAATCTATAACTAGTGTCACAGGAATGGTTCAAAACATAGACAAAAAGAAGAGTCAGTCTTCTTGTACTTAAGTCGGCATTGTGCCTTTTGTAATTAATTCCGATGCAATTTCTGTGATTCATCGTCAATACGAAGTTCAGAGGGATACAGTAAACCTGAAGTGAAGCATCGGAATCTATAACTAGTGTCACCGGAGTGGTTCAAAACATAGACAGTAGGAAGAGTCACTCTTCTTGTACTTAAGTCGGCATTGTGCCTTTTCTATTTAATTCCGATGCAATTTCTGTATTTCGTCGCCTATAAGAAGTTCCAAAGGATACAGAAAACCTGAAGTGAAGCATCGGAATATATAACTAATGTCACAGGAATCGTTCAAAACATAGACAGCAGGAAGAGTCAGTCTTCTTGTACTTAAGTCGGCATTGTGCCTTTTGTATTTAATTCTGATGCAATTTCTCTGTTTCATCGTCAAAAAGAAGGTAAGAGGGATACAGTAAACCTGAAGTGAAACATCGGAAACTATAACTAGTGTCACAGGAATGGTTCAAAACATAGACAGTAGGAAGAGTCAGTCTTCTTGTACTTAAGTCGGCATTGTGCCATTTGTATTTAATTCCGATGTAATTTCTGTGTTTCATCGTCAAAAAGAAGGTCGGAGGGAAACAGTAAACCTGAAGTGAAGCATCGGAATCTATAACTAGTGTCACAGGAATGGTTCAAAACATAGACAGTAGAAAGAGTCAGTCTTCTGGTACTTAAGTCAGCATTGTGCCTTTTCTGTTTAATTCCGATGCACTTTCTGTGTTTCATGGTCAATAAGAAGGTCCAAGGGATACACTAAACCTCAAGTGAAGCATCCGAATCTATAACTAGTGTCACAGGAATGGTTCAAAACATAGACAAAAAGAAGAGTCAGTCTTCTTGTACTTAAGTCGGCATTGTGCCTTTTGTATTTAATTCCGATGCACTATCTGTGTTTCAATTCCAATACGAAGATCCAAGGGATACAGTAAACCTGAAATGAGCATCGGAATCTATGACTAGTGCCACAGGAATGTTTCAAAACATAGACAGTAGGAAGATTCAGTCTACATGTACTTAAGTCGGCATCGTGCCTTTTGTATTTATTTTCGATGCAATTTCTGTGTTTCATCGTGAATAAGAAGGTCAGAGGGATACAGTAAACCTGAAGTCAAGCATCGGAATCTATAACTAGTGTCACAGGAATGGTTCAAAACTTAGTCAGTAAGAAGAGTCAGTCTTCTTGTACTTAAGTAGGCATTGCGCCTTTTGAATTTAATTCCGATGCAATTTCTGTATTTCATCCTCAATATGAAGGTCAGAGGGATACAGTAAACCTGAAGGGAGGCATCGGAATATCTAACTAGTGTCACAGGAATGGTTCAAAACATAGTCAGTAAGAAGAGTCAGTCTTCTTGTACTTAAGTCGGCATTGTGCCTTTTGTATTTAATTCCGATGCATTATCTGTATTTCATCGTCAATAAGAAGGTCCAAGGGATAGAGTAAACCTGAAGTGAAGCATTGGAATCTGTAACTAGCGTCACAGGAGTGGTTCAAAGCGTAGTTAGTAAGAAGAGTCAGTCTTCTTGTACTTAAGTCGGCATTGTGCCTTTTCTATTTAATTTCGATGCAATTTCTGTGTTTCATCGTCAACAAGAAGGTCCAAGGGGTACAGTAAACCTGATGTGAAGCATCGGAATCTATAACTAGTGTCACAGGAATGGTTCAAAACAGTCAGTAAGAAGAGTCAGTCTTCTTGTACTGAAGTCGGCATTGTCCCTTTTGTATTTAATTCCGACGCAATTTCTGTGTTTCATCGTCAAAAAGAAGGTCAGAAGGACATAGCAAATCTGAAGTGAAGCATCGGAATCTATAACTAGTGTCTCAGGAATGGTTCATAACATAGACAGTTAGAAGAGTCAGTCTTCTTGTACTTAAGTCGGCATTGTGCCTTTTCTATTTCATTCCGATGCAATTTCTGTGTTTCATCGTCAAAACGAAGGTCAGAGGGATACAGTAAACCTGAAGTGGAGCATCGGAATCTATAACTAGTGTCACAGGAATAGTTCAAAACATAGACAGTAGGAAGAGACAGTCTTCTTGTACTTAAGTCGGTATTGTGCCTATTGTATTTAACTCCGATGCACTATCTGTGTTTCATCGTCAATAAGAAGATCCAAGGGATACTGTATACCTGAAAAGAAGCATCGGAATCTATTAGTAGTGTCACAGGAATTTTTCAAAACATAGACAGTAGGATGAGTCAGTCTACATGTACTTAAGTGGGCATTGTGCCTTTTGAATTTAACTCCAATGCAATTTCTGTGTTTCATCGTCAATATGAAGGTCAGAGGGATACAGTACACCTGAAGTGAAGCATCGGAATCTATAACTAGTGTCACAGGAATGGTTCAAACATAGTCAGTAAGAAGAGTCACTCTTCTTGTACTTAAGTCGGCATTGTGAATTTTGTATTTAATTCCGATGCAATTTCTGTGTTTCATCGTCAATAAGAAGGTCCAAGGGATACAGTAAAACTGAAGTGAAGTATCGGATTCTATAACTAGTGTCACAGGAATGGTTCAAAGCATAGACAGTAAGAGGAGTCAGACTTCTTATACATAAGTCGGCATTATGCCCTTATCAATTTGATTCCGATGCAATTACTGTGTTTCATCGTCAATAAGAAGGTCCAAGGGATACAGTAAACCTGAAGCGAAGCATCGAAATGTATAACTAATGTCACAGGAATCGTTCAGACATTGACAGTAGGAAGAGTCAGTCTTCTTGTACTTCAGTCGGCATTGTGGATTTTGTATTTAATTCCGATGCAATTTCTGTGTTTCATCGTCAAATAGAAGGTCAGAGGGATACAGTAAACCTGAAGTGAAGCATCGGAATCTATAACTAGTGACAGAGGAATGGTTCAAAGAATAGACAGTAGGAAGAGTCAGTCTTCTTGTACTTAAGTCGGCATTGTGCCTTTTGTATTTTATTCCGATGCAATATCTGTGATTCATCGTCAATAAGAAGGTCCAAGGGATACAGTAAACCTGAAGTGAAGCATCGGAATCTATAACGAGTGTCACTGGAATGCTTCAAATCATAGACTGTAGGAAGAGTCAGTCTTCTTGAACTTAAGTCGGCATTGTGCCTTTTCTATTTAATTCCGATGCAATATCTGTGATTCATCGTCAATAAGAAGGTCCAAGGGATACAGTAAACCTGAAGTGAAGCATCGGAATCTATAACGAGTGTCACTGGAATGCTTCAAATCATAGACTGTAGGAAGAGTCAGTCTTCTTGAACTTAAGTCGGCATTGTGCCTTTTCTATTTAATTCCGATGCAATATCTGTGTTTCATCTTCAAAAAGAAGGTCAGAGGGTACAGTAAACCTGAAGTGAAGCATCGGAATCTATAACTATAGTCACAGGAATCGTTCAAAACATAGACAGTAGGAAGAGTCAGTCTTCTTGTACTTAAGTCGGCATTGTGCCTTTTGTACTTAATTCCGATGCTATATCTGTGTTTCATCGTCAATAAGAAGGTCCAAGGGATACAGTAAACCTGAAGTGAAGCATCGGAATCTGTAACTAGTGTCACAGGAATGGTTCAAAACATAGATAGTAGGAAGAGTCAGTCTTCTTGTCATTAAGTCGGCATTGTGCCTTTTCTATTTAATTCCGATGCATACACAGTATGAAGAGTCAGTCTTCTTGTACTTATGTCGGCATTGTGCCTTTTCTATTCAATTCAGATGCAATTTCTGAATTTCGTCGCCAATAAGAAGGTCAAAAGGATACAGTAAACCTGAAGTGAAGCATCGGAATCAATAACGAGTGTCACAGGAATGGTTCAAAACATAGACAGTAGGAAGAGTCAGTCTTCTTGTACTAAAGTCGGCATTGTGCCTTTTCTATTTAGTTCCAATGCAATTTCTGTGTTTCATCGTCAAAAAGAAGGTACAAGGGATACAGTAAACCTGAAGCGAAGCATCGGAATCTATAACTAGTGTGACAGGAATGGTTCAAAACATAGACAGTATGAAGAGTCAGTCTTCTTGTACTTATGTCGGCATTGTGCCTTTTCTATTCAATTCAGATGCAATTTCTGAATTTCGTCGCCAATAAGAAGGTCAAAAGGATACAGTAAACCTGAAGTCAAGCATCGGAATCTATAACTAGTGTCACAGGAATGGTTCAAAACATAGACAAAGAGAAGAGTCAGTCTTCTTGTACTTAAGTCGGCATTGTGCCTTTTGTAATTAATTCCGATGCAATTTCTGTGATTCATCGTCAATACGAAGGTCAGAGGGATACAGTAAACCTGAAGTGAAGCATCGGAATTTATAACTAGTGTCACCGGAGTGGTTCAAAACATAGACAGTGGGAAGAGTCAGTCTTCTGTACTTAAGTCGGCATTATGCCTTTTCTATTTAATTCCGATGCAATTTCTGTATTTCGTCGCCTATAAGAAGGTCCAAAGGATACAGAAAACCTGAAATGAAGCATCGGAATCCATAACTAATGTCACAGGAATCGTTCAAAACATAGACAGCAGGAAGAGTCAGTCTTCTTGTACTTAAGTCGGCATTGTGCCTTTTGTATTTAATTCTGATGCAATTTCTCTGTTTCATCGTAAAAAAGAAGGTAAGAGGGATACAGTAAACCTGAAGTGAAGCATCGGAATCTATAACTAGTGTCACAGGAATGGTTCAAAACATAGACAGTAGGAAGAGTCAGTCTTCTTGTACTTAAGTCGGCATTGTGCCTTTTGTAATTAATTCCGATGTAATTTCTGTGTTTCATCGTCAAAAAGAAGGTCGGAGGGAAACAGTAAACCTGAAGTGTAGCATCGGAATCTATAACTAGTGTCACAGGAATGGTTCAAAACATAGACAAAAAGAAGAGTCAGTCTTCTTGTACTTAAGTCGGCATTGTGCCTTTTGTAATTAATTCCGATGCAATTTCTGTGATTCATCGTCAATACGAAGTTCAGAGGGATACAGTAAACCTGAAGTGAAGCATCGGAATCTATAACTAGTGTCACCGGAGTGGTTCAAAACATAGACAGTAGGAAGAGTCACTCTTCTTGTACTTAAGTCGGCATTGTGCCTTTTCTATTTAATTCCGATGCAATTTCTGTATTTCGTCGCCTATAAGAAGTTCCAAAGGATACAGAAAACCTGAAGTGAAGCATCGGAATCTATAACTATAGTCACAGGAATCGTTCAAAACATAGACAGTAGGAAGAGTCAGTCTTCTTGTACTTAAGTCGCCATTGTGCCTTTTGTACTTAATTCCGATGCTATATCTGTGTTTCATCGTCAATAAGAAGGTCCAAGGGATACAGTAAACCTGAAGTGAAGCATCGGAATCTGTAACTAGTGTCACAGGAATGGTTCAAAACATAGATAGTAGGAAGAGTCAGTCTTCTTGTCATTAAGTCGGCATTGTGCCTTTTCTATTTAATTCCGATGCATACACAGTATGAAGAGTCAGTCTTCTTGTACTTATGTCGGCATTGTGCCTTTTCTATTCAATTCAGATGCAATTTCTGAATTTCGTCGCCAATAAGAAGGTCAAAAGGATACAGTAAACCTGAAGTGAAGCATCGGAATCAATAACGAGTGTCACAGGAATGGTTCAAAACATAGACAGTAGGAAGAGTCAGTCTTCTTGTACTAAAGTCGGCATTGTGCCTTTTCTATTTAGTTCCAATGCAATTTCTGTGTTTCATCGTCAAAAAGAAGGTACAAGGGATACAGTAAACCTGAAGCGAAGCATCGGAATCTATAACTAGTGTGACAGCAATGGTTCAAAACATAGACAGTATGAAGAGTCAGTCTTCTTGTACTTATGTCGGCATTGTGCCTTTTCTATTCAATTCAGATGCAATTTCTGAATTTCGTCGCCAATAAGAAGGTCAAAAGGATACAGTAAACCTGAAGTCAAGCATCGGAATCTATAACTAGTGTCACAGGAATGGTTCAAAACATAGACAAAGAGAAGAGTCAGTCTTCTTGTACTTAAGTCGGCATTGTGCCTTTTGTAATTAATTCCGATGCAATTTCTGTGATTCATCGTCAATACGAAGGTCAGAGGGATACAGTAAACCTGAAGTGAAGCATCGGAATCTATAACTAGTGTCACCGGAGTGGTTCAAAACATAGACAGTAGGAAGAGTCAGTCTTCTTGTACTTAAGTCGGCATTGTGCCTTTTGTAATTAATTCCGATGTAATTTCTGTGTTTCATCGTCAAAAAGAAGGTCGGAGGGAAACAGTAAACCTGAAGTGTAGCATCGGAATCTATAACTAGTGTCACAGGAATGGTTCAAAACATAGACAAAAAGAAGAGTCAGTCTTCTTGTACTTAAGTCGGCATTGTGCCTTTTGTAATTAATTCCGATGCAATTTCTGTGTTTCATCGTCAAAAAGAAGGTCGGAGGGAAACAGTAAACCTGAAGTGAAGCATCGGAATCTATAACTAGTGTCACCGGAGTGGTTCAAAACATAGACAGTAGGAAGAGTCACTCTTCTTGTACTTAAGTCGGCATTGTGCCTTTTCTATTTAATTCCGATGCAATTTCTGTATTTCGTCGCCTATAAGAAGTTCCAAAGGATACAGAAACCTGAAGTGAAGCATCGGAATCTATAACTAATGTCACAGGAATCGTTCAAAACATAGACAGCAGGAAGAGTCAGTCTTCTTGTACTTAAGTCGGCATTGTGCCTTTTGTATTTAATTCTGATGCAATTTCTCTGTTTCATCGTCAAAAAGAAGGTAAGAGGGATACAGTAAACCTGAAGTGAAACATCGGAAACTATAACTAGTGTCACAGGAATGGTTCAAAACATAGACAGTAGGAAGAGTCAGTCTTCTTGTACTTAAGTCGGCATTGTGCCATTTGTATTTAATTCCGATGTAATTTCTGTGTTTCATCGTCAAAAAGAAGGTCGGAGGGAAACAGTAAACCTGAAGTGAAGCATCGGAATCTATAACTAGTGTCACAGGAATGGTTCAAAACATAGACAGTAGAAAGAGTCAGTCTTCTGGTACTTAAGTCAGCATTGTGCCTTTTCTATTTAATTCCGATGCACTTTCTGTGTTTCATGGTCAATAAGAAGGTCCAAGGGATACACTAAACCTCAAGTGAAGCATCCGAATCTATAACTAGTGTCACAGGAATGGTTCAAAACATAGCCAAAAAGAAGAGTCAGTCTTCTTGTACTTAAGTCGGCATTGTGCCTTTTGTATTTAATTCCGATGCACTATCTGTGTTTCAATTCCAATACGAAGATCCAAGGGATACAGTAAACCTGAAATGAGCATCGGAATCTATGACTAGTGCCACAGGAATGTTTCAAAACATAGACAGTAGGAAGATTCAGTCTACATGTACTTAAGTCGGCATCGTGCCTTTTGTATTTATTTTCGATGCAATTTCTGTGTTTCATCGTGAATAAGAAGGTCAGAGGGATACAGTAAACCTGAAGTCAAGCATCGGAATCTATAACTAGTGTCACAGGAATGGTTCAAAACATAGTCAGTAAGAAGAGTCAGTCTTCTTGTACTTAAGTAGGCATTGCGCCTTTTGAATTTAATTCCGATGCAATTTCTGTATTTCATCCTCAATATGAAGGTCAGAGGGATACAGTAAACCTGAAGGGAAGCATCGGAATATCTAACTAGTGTCACAGGAATGGTTCAAAACATAGTCAGTAAGAAGAGTCAGTCTTCTTGTACTTAAGTCGGCATTGTGCCTTTTGTATTTAATTCCGATGCATTATCTGTGTTTCATCGTCAATAAGAAGGTCCAAGGGATAGAGTAAACCTGAAGTGAAGCATTGGAATCTGTAACTAGCGTCACAGGAGTGGTTCAAAGCGTAGTTAGTAAGAAGAGTCAGTCTTCTTGTACTTAAGTCGGCATTGTGCCTTTTCTATTTAATTTCGATGCAATTTCTGTGTTTCATCGTCAACAAGAAGGTCCAAGGGGTACAGTAAACCTGATGTGAAGCATCGGAATCTATAACTAGTGTCACAGGAATGGTTCAAAACAGTCAGTAAGAAGAGTCAGTCTTCTTGTACTGAAGTCGGCATTGTCCCTTTTGTATTTAATTCCGATGCAATTTCTGTGTTTCATCGTGAAAAAGAAGGTCAGAAGGACATAGCAAATCTGAAGTGAAGCATCGGAATCTATAACTAGTGTCTCAGGAATGGTTCATAACATAGACAGTTAGAAGAGTCAGTCTTCTTGTACTTAAGTCGGCATTGTGCCTTTTCTATTTAATTCCGATGCAATTTCTGTGTTTCATCGTCAAAACGAAGGTCAGAGGGATACAGTAAACCTGAAGTGGAGCATCGGAATCTATAACTAGTGTCACAGGAATAGTTCAAAACATAGACAGTAGGAAGAGACAGTCTTCTTGTACTTAAGTCGGTATTGTGCCTATTGTATTTAACTCCGATGCACTATCTGTGTTTCATCGTCAATAAGAAGATCCAAGGGATACTGTATACCTGAAAAGAAGCATCGGAATCTATTAGTAGTGTCACAGGAATTTTTCAAAACATAGACAGTAGGATGAGTCAGTCTACATGTACTTAAGTGGGCATTGTGCCTTTTGAATTTAACTCCAATGCAATTTCTGTGTTTCATCGTCAATATGAAGGTCAGAGGGATACAGTACACCTGAAGTGAAGCATCGGAATCTATAACTAGTGTCACAGGAATGGTTCAAACATAGTCAGTAAGAAGAGTCACTCTTCTTGTACTTAAGTCGGCATTGTGAATTTTGTATTTAATTCCGATGCAATTTCTGTGTTTCATCGTCAATAAGAAGGTCCAAGGGATACAGTAAAACTGAAGTGAAGTATCGGATTCTATAACTAGTGTCACAGGAATGGTTCAAAGCATAGACAGTAAGAGGAGTCAGACTTCTTATACATAAGTCGGCATTATGCCCTTATCAATTTGATTCCGATGCAATTACTGTGTTTCATCGTCAATAAGAAGGTCCAAGGGATACAGTAAACCTGAAGCGAAGCATCGAAATGTATAACTAATGTCACAGGAATCGTTCAGACATTGACAGTAGGAAGAGTCAGTCTTCTTGTACTTCAGTCGGCATTGTGGATTTTGTATTTAATTCCGATGCAATTTCTGTGTTTCATCGTCAAATAGAAGGTCAGAGGGATACAGTAAACCTGAAGTGAAGCATCGGAATCTATAACTAGTGACAGAGGAATGGTTCAAAAAATAGACAGTAGGAAGAGTCAGTCTTCTTGTACTTAAGTCGGCATTGTGCCTTTTGTATTTTATTCCGATGCAATATCTGTGATTCATCGTCAATAAGAAGGTCCAAGGGATACAGTAAACCTGAAGTGAAGCATCGGAATCTGTAACTAGCGTCACAGGAGTGGTTCAAAACATAGTCGGTAAGAAGAGTCAGTCTTCTTGTACTTAAGTCGGCATTGTCCCTTTTCTATTTAGTTCCGATGCAATTTTTGTGTTTCATCGTCAACAAGTACGTCCAAGGGATACAGTAAACCTCAAGTGAAGCATCGGAATCTATAACGAGTGTCACTGGAATGCTTCAAATCATAGACTGTAGGAAGAGTCAGTCTTCTTGAACTTAAGTCGGCATTGTGCCTTTTCTATTTAATTCCGATGCAATATCTGTGTTTCATCTTCAAAAAGAAGGTCAGAGGGTACAGTAAACCTGAAGTGAAGCATCGGAATCTATAACTATAGTCACAGGAATCGTTCAAAACATAGACAGTAGGAAGAGTCAGTCTTCTTGTACTTAAGTCGGCATTGTGCCTTTTGTACTTAATTCCGATGCTATATCTGTGTTTCATCGTCAATAAGAAGGTCCAAGGGATACAGTAAACCTGAAGTGAAGCATCGGAATCTGTAACTAGTGTCACAGGAATGGTTCAAAACATAGATAGTAGGAAGAGTCAGTCTTCTTGTCATTAAGTCGGCATTGTGCCTTTTCTATTTAATTCCGATGCATACACAGTATGAAGAGTCAGTCTTCTTGTACTTATGTCGGCATTGTGCCTTTTCTATTCAATTCAGATGCAATTTCTGAATTTCGTCGCCAATAAGAAGGTCAAAAGGATACAGTAAACCTGAAGTGAAGCATCGGAATCAATAACGAGTGTCACAGGAATGGTTCAAAACATAGACAGTAGGAAGAGTCAGTCTTCTTGTACTAAAGTCGGCATTGTGCCTTTTCTATTTAGTTCCAATGCAATTTCTGTGTTTCATCGTCAAAAAGAAGGTACAAGGGATACAGTAAACCTGAAGCGAAGCATCGGAATCTATAACTAGTGTGACAGGAATGGTTCAAAACATAGACTGTATGAAGAGTCAGTCTTCTTGTACTTATGTCGGCATTGTGCCTTTTCTATTCAATTCAGATGCAATTTCTGAATTTCGTCGCCAATAAGAAGGTCAAAAGGATACAGTAAACCTGAAGTCAAGCATCGGAATCTATAACTAGTGTCACAGGAATGGTTCAAAACATAGACAAAGAGAAGAGTCAGTCTTCTTGTACTTAAGTCGGCATTGTGCCTTTTGTAATTAATTCCGATGCAATTTCGGTGATTCATCGTCAATACGAAGGTCAGAGGGATACAGTAAACCTGAAGTGAAGCATCGGAATCTATAACTAGTGTCACCGGAGTGGTTCAAAACATAGACAGTGGGAAGAGTCAGTCTTCTGTACTTAAGTCGGCATTATGCCTTTTCTATTTAATTCCGATGCAATTTCTGTATTTCGTCGCCTATAAGAAGGTCCAAAGGATACAGAAAACCTGAAATGAAGCATCGGAATCCATAACTAATGTCACAGGAATCGTTCAAAACATAGACAGCAGGAAGAGTCAGTCTTCTTGTACTTAAGTCGGCATTGTGCCTTTTGTATTTAATTCTGATGCAATTTCTCTGTTTCATCGTAAAAAAGAAGGTAAGAGGGATACAGTAAACCTGAAGTGAAGCATCGGAATCTATAACTAGTGTCACAGGAATGGTTCAAAACATAGACAGTAGGAAGAGTCAGTCTTCTTGTACTTAAGTCGGCATTGTGCCTTTTGTAATTAATTCCGATGTAATTTCTGTGTTTCATCGTCAAATAGAAGGTCGGAGGGAAACAGTAAACCTGAAGTGTAGCATCGGAATCTATAACTAGTGTCACAGGAATGGTTCAAAACATAGACAAAAAGAAGAGTCAGTCTTCTTGTACTTAATTCGGCATTGTGCCTTTTGTAATTAATTCCGATGCAATTTCTGTGATTAATCGTCAATACGAAGTTCAGAGGGATACAGTAAACCTTAAGTGAAGCATCGGAATCTATAACTAGTGTCACCGGAGTGGTTCAAAACATAGACAGTGGGAAGAGTCAGTCTTCTTGTACTTAAGTCGGCATTGTGCCTTTTCTATTTAATTCCGATGCAATTTCTGTATTTCGTCGCCTATAAGAAGGTCCAAAGGATACAGAAAACATGAAGTGAAGCATCGGAATCTATAACTAATGTCACAGGTATCGTTCAAAACATAGACAGCAGGAAGAGTCAGTCTTCTTGTACTTAAGTCGGCATTGTGCCTTTTGTATTTAATTCTGATGCAATTTCTCTGTTTCATCGTCAAAAAGAAGATAAGAGGGATACAGTAAACCTGAAGTGAAGCATCGGAAACTATAACTAGTGTCACAGGAATGGTTCAAAACATAGACAGTAGGAAGAGTCAGTCTTCTTGTACTTAAGTCGGCATTGTGCCTTTTGTATTTAATTCCGATGTAATTTCTGTGTTTCATCGTCAAAAAGAAGGTCGGAGGGAAACAGTAAACCTGAAGTGAAGCATCGGAATCTATAACTAGTGTCACAGGAATGGTTCAAAACATAGACAGTAGAAAGAGTCAGTCTTCTTGTACTTAAGTCAGCATTGTGCCTTTTCTATTTAATTCCGATGCACTTTCTGTGTTTCACGGTCAATAAGACTGTCCAAGGGATACAGTAAACCTGAAATGAAGCATCGGAATCTATAACTAGTGCCACAGGAATGTTTCAAAACATACACAGTAGGAAGATTCAGTCTTCAAGTACTTATTTCGGCATTATGCCTTTTGTATTTAATTACGATGCCATTTCTGTGTTTCATCGTCAATAGGAAGATCCAAGGGATACAGTAGATCTGAAGTAAAGCATCGGAATCTATAACTAGTGTCACAGGAATGGTTCAAAACATAGTCAGTCTTCTTGTACTTATGTCGGCATTGTGCTTTTTGTGTTTATTTCCGATTCAATTTCTGTATTTCATCGTCAATAAGAAGGTCCAGGGGATACAGTAATCCTGAAGTGAAGCATCGGAATCTATAACTAGTGTCGGAGGAATGGTTCAAAACATAGAGAGTAAGAAGAGAAAGCCTTCTTGTACTTAAGTCGGCATGATGCCCATTTCAATTTAATTCCGATGCAATTACCGTGTTTCATCGTCAATAAGAAGGTCAGAGGGATACAGTAAACCTGAAGTGAAGCATCGGAATCTCTAACTAGTGTCACAGGAGTGGTTCAAAACATAGTCAGTAAGAAGAGTCAGTCTTCTAGTACTTAAGTCGGGATTGTGCCTTTTGTATTTAATTCCGATGCAATTTCTGTCTTTCATGGTCAATAAGAAAGTCCAAGGGATACACTAAACCTCAAGTGAAGCATCCGAATCTATAAGTAGTGTCACAGGAATGGTTCAAAACAAAGACAAAAAGAAGAGTCAGTCTTCTTGTACTTAAGTCGGCATTGCGCCTTTTGTATTTAATTCCGATGCAATTTCTGTGATTCATCGTCAATAAGAAGGTCTGAGGGATACAGTAAACCTGAAGTGAAGCATCGGAATCTATAACTAGTGTCACAGGAATTGTTCAAAACAGTCAGTAAAATGAGTCAGACTTCTTGTACTCAAGTCGGCATTGTGCCTTTTGTATTTAATTCCGATGCAATTTCTGTGTTTCATCGTCAATAAGAAGATCCAAGGGATACAGTAAATCTGAAGTGAAGCATCGGAATCTATAACTAGTGTCACAGGAATGGTTCAAAACATAGTCAGTAAGAAGAGTCAGTCTTCTTGTCCTTAAGTCGGCATTGTGCCTTTTCTATTTAGTTCCGATGCAATTTCTGTGTTTCATCGTCAATATGAACGTCCATGGGATACAGTAAACCTGAAGTGAAGCATCGGAATCTATAACGAGTGTCACAGGAATGGTTCAAAACATAGACTGTAGGAAGAGTCAGTCTTCTTGTACTTATGTCAGCATTGTGCCTTTTCTATTTAATTCCGATGCAATATCTGTGTTTCATCGTCAAAAGAAGGTCAGAGGGATACACTAAACTTGAAGTGAAGCATCGGGATCTATAACTTGTTTCACAGGAATGGTTAAAAAACATAGACAGTAGGAAGAGTCAGTCTTATTGTACTTAAGTCGGTGTTGTGCCTATTGTATTTACCTCCGATGCACTATCTGTGTTTCAATTTTCAATACGAAGATTCAAGGGATACAGTAAACCTGAAATGAGCATCGGAATCTATGACTAGTGCCACAGGAATGTTTCAAAACATAGACAGTAGGAAGATTCAGTCTACATGTACTTAAGTCGGCATCCTGCCTTTTGTATTTATTTCCGATGCAATTTCTGTGTATCACCGTGAATAAGAAGGTCAGAGGGATACAGTAAAGCTGAAGTGAAGCATCGGAATCTATAACTAGTGTCACAGGAATGGTTCAAAACATAGTCAGTAAGAACAGTCAGTCCTCTTGTACTTAAGTCGGCATTGTGCCTTTTGTATTTAATTCCGATGCAATATCTGTGTTTCATCGTCAATAAGAAGGTCCAAGGGATAGAGTAAACCTGAAGTGAAGCCTTGGAATCTGTAACTAGCGTCACAGGAGTGGTTCAAAACATAGTCAGTAAGAAGAGTCAGTCTTCTTGTACTTAAGTCGGCATTGTGCCTTTTCTATTTAATTTCGATGCAATTTCTGTGTTTCATCGTCAACAAGAAGGTCCAAGGGGTACAGTAAACCTGATGTGAAGCATCGGAATCTATAACTAGTGTCACAGGAATGGTTCAAAACAGTCAGTAAGAAGAGTCAGTCTTCTTGTACTTAAGTCGGCATTGTGCCTTTTGTACTTAATTCCGATGCAATTTCTGTGTTTCATCGTCAAAAAGAAGGTCAGAAGGACATAGCAAATCTGAAGTGAAGCATCGGAATCTATAACTAGGTGTCACAGGAATGGTTCAAAACATAGACAGTTAGAAGAGTCAGTCTTCTTGTACTTAAGTCGGCATTGTGCCTTTTGTATTTAATTCCGATGCAATTTCTGTGTTTCATCGTCAAAAAGAAGGTCAGAAGGACATAGCAAATCTGAAGTGAAGCATCGGAATCTATTATTAGTGTCACAGGAATGGTTCAAAGCATAGACAGTAAGAAGAGTCAGACTTCTTATACATAAGTCGGCATTATGCCCTTTTCAATTTAACTCCGATGCAATTACTGTGTTTCATCGTCAATAAGATGGTCCAAGGGATACAGTTAACCTGAAGTGAAGCATCGAAATGTATAACTAATGTCACAGGAATCGTTCAAAACATTGACAGTAGGAAGAGTCAGTCTTCTTGTACTTAAGTCGGCATTGTGGATTTTGTATTTAATTCCGATGCAATTTCTGTGTTTCATCGTCAAATAGAAGGTCAGAGGGATACAGTAAACCTGAAGTAAAGCATCGGAATCTATAACTAGTGACAGAGGAATGGTTCAAAAAATAGACAGTAGGAAGAGTCAGTCTTCTTGTATTTAAGTCGGCATTGTGCCTTTTGTATTTTATTCCGATGCAATATCTGTGTTTCATCGTCACTAAGAAGGTCCAAGGGATACAGTAAACCTGAAGTGAAGCATCGGAATCAATAACGAGTGTCACAGGAATGGTTCAAAACATAGACAGTAGGAAGAGTCAGTCTTCTTGTACTTAAGTCGGCATTGTGCCTTTTCTATTTAGTTCTAATGCAATTTCTGTGTTTCATCGTCAAAAAGAAGGTACAAGGGATACAGTAAACCTGAAGTGAAGCATCGGAATCTATAACTAGTGCCACAGGAATGTTTCAAAACATACACAGTAGGAAGAGTCAGTCTTCATGTACTTAAGTCGGCATTATGCCTTTTGTATTTAATTACGATGCAATTTCTGTGTTTCATCGTCAATAAGAAGATCCAAGGGATACAGTAAATCTGAAGTGAAGCATCGGAATCTATAACTAGTGTCACAGGAATGGTTCAAAACATAGTCAGTCTTCTTGTACTTATGTCGGAATTGTGCTTTTTGTGTTTATTTCCGATTCAATTTCTGTGTTTTATCGTCAATAAGAAGGTCCAGGGGATACAGTAAACCTGAAGTGAAGCATCGGAATCTATAACTAGTGTCGGAGGAAAGGTTCAAAACATAGAGAGTAAGACGAGTCAGTCTTCTTGTACTTAAGTCGGCATGATGCCCTTTTCAATTTAATTCCGATGCAATTTCGTGTTTCATCGTCAATAAGAAGGTCAGAGGGATACAGTAAACCTGAAGTGAAGCATCGGAATCTCTAACTAGTGTCACAGGAATGGTTCAAAACATAGTCAGTAAGAAGAGTCAGTCTTCTAGTACTTAAGTCGGGATTGTGCCTTTTGTATTTAATTCCGATATAATTTCTGTGTTTCATGGTCAATAAGAAGGTCCAAGGGATACACTAAACCTCAAGTGAAGCATCCGAATCTATAACTAGTGTCACAGGAATGGTTCAAAACATAGACAAAAAGAAGAGTCAGTCTTCTTGTACTTAAGTCGGCATTGCGTCTTTTGTATTTAATTCCGATGCAATTTCTGTGATTCATCGTCAATAAGAAGGTCTGAGGGATACAGTAAACCTGAAGTGAAGCATCGGAATCTATAACTAGTGTCACAGGAATTGTTCAAAACAGTCAGTAAGATGAGTCAGACTTCTTGTACTTATGTCGGCATTGTGCCTTTTGTATTTAATTCCGATGCAATTTCTGTGTTTCATCGTCAATAAGAAGATCCAAGGGATACAGTAAATCTGAAGTGAAGCATCGGAATCTGTAACTAGTGTCACAGGAATGGTTCAAAACATAGTCAGTAAGAAGAGTCAGTCTTCTTGTCCTTAAGTCGGCATTGTGCCTTTTCTATTTAGTTCCGATGCAATTTCTGTGTTTCATCGTCAATATGAACGTCCATGGGATACAGTAAACCTGAAGTGAAGCATCGGAATCTATAACGAGTGTCACAGGAATGGTTCAAAACATAGACTGTAGGAAGAGTCAGTCTTCTTGTACTTATGTCGGCATTGTGCCTTTTCTAATTAATTCCGACGCAATATCTGTGTTTCATCGTCAAAAAGAAGGTCAGAGGGATACACTAAACTTGAAGTGAAGCATCGGGATCTATAACTTGTTTCACAGGAACGGTTAAAAACATAGACAGTAGGAAGAGTCAGTCTTATTGTACTTAAGTCGGTGTTGTGCCTATTGTATTTAACTCCGATGCACTATCTGTGTTTCATCGTCAATAAGAAGGTCCAAGGGATAGAGTAAACCTGAAGTGAAGCCTTGGAATCTGTAACTAGCGTCACAGGAGTTGTTCAAAACATAGTCAGTAAGAAGAGTCAGTCTTCTTGTACTTAAGTCGGCATTGTGCCTTTTCTATTTCATTTCGATGCAATTTCTGTGTTTCATCGTCAGCAAGAAGGTCCAAGGGGTACAGTAAACCTGATGTGAAGCATCGGAATCTATAACTAGTGTCACAGGAATGGTCCAAATAGTCAGTAAGAAGAGTCAGTCTTCTTGTACTTAAGTCGGCATTGTGCCTTTTGTATTTAATTCCGATGCAATTTCTGTGTTTCATCGTCAAAAAGAAGGTCAGAAGGACATAGCAAATCTGAAGTGAAGCATCGGTATCTATAACTAGTGTCACAGGAATAGTTCAAAGCATAGACAGTAGGAAGAGACAGTCTTCTTGTACTTAAGTCGGTATTGTGCATATTGTATTTAACTCCGATGCACTATCTGTGTTTCATCGTCAATAAGAAGATCCAAGGGATACTGTAAACCTGAAATGAAGCATCGGAATCTATTACTAGTGTCACAGGAATTTTTCAAAACATAGACAGTAGGATGAGTCAGTCTACATGTACTTAAGTGGGCATTGTGCCTTTTGAATTTAACTCCGATGCAATTTCTGTGTTTCATCGTCAATATGAAGGTCAGAGGGATACAGTACACCTGAAGTGAAGCATCGGAATCTATAACTAGTGTCACAGGAATGGTTCAAACATAGTCAGTAAGAAGAGTCAGTCTTCTTGTACTTAAGTCGGCATTGTGGATTTTGTATTTAATTCCGATGCAATTTCTGTGATTCATCGTCAATAAGAAGGTCCAAGGGATACAGTAAACCTGAAGTGAAGCATCGGAATCTATAACTATTGTGACAGGAATCGTTCAAAACATAGACTGTAGGAAGAGTCAGTCTTCTTGAACTTAAGTCGGCATTGTGCCTTTTCTATTTAATTCCGATGCAATATCTGTGTTTCATCGTCAAAAAGAAGGTCAGAGGGATACAGTAAACCTGAAGTGAAGCATCGGAATCTATAACTATTGTGACAGGAATCGTTCAAAACATAGACAGTAGGAAGAGTCAGTCTTCTTGTACTTAAGTCGGCATTGTGCGTTTTGTATTTAATTCCGATGCAATTTCTGTGTTTCATCGTCAAATAGAAGGTCAGAGCGATACAGTAAACCCGAAATGAAGCATCGGAATCTATAACTAGTGTCACAGGAATGGTTCAAAACATACACATTAGGAAGAGTCAGTCTACTTGTACTTAAGTCGGCATTGTGCCTTTTGTATTTAATTCCGATGCAATATCACTGTTTCATCGTCAATAAGAAGGTCCAAGGGATACAGTAAACCTGAAGTGAAGCATCGGAATCTGTAACTAGCGGCACAGGAGTGGTTCAAAACATAGTCAGTTGAAGAGTCAGTCTTCTTGTACATAAGTCGGCATTGTACCTTTTGTATTTAATTCCGATGCAATTTCTGTGTTTAATCGTCAAAACGAAGGTCAGAGGGATACAGTAAATCTGAAGTGAAGCATCGGAATCTGTAACTAGTGTCACAGGAATGGTTCAAAACATAGACAGTTAGAAGAGTCAGTCTTCTTGTACTTATGTCGGCATTGTGCCTTTTCTATTTAATTCCGATGCAATTTCTTTGTTTCATCGTCAAAAAGAAGGTCAGAGGGATACAGTAAACCTGAAGTGAAGCATCGGAATCTATAACTAGTGTCACAGGAATGTTTCAAAACATAGACAGTAGGATGAGTCAGTCTACATGTACTTAAGTCGGCATTGTGCCTTTTGTATTTAACTCCGACGCAATTTCTGTGTTTCATCGTCAATATGAAGGTCAGAGGGATACAGTACACCTGAAGTGAAGCATCGGAATCTATAACTAGTGTCACAGGAATGGTTCAAACATAGTCAGTAAGAAGAGTCAGTCTTCTTGTACTTAAGTCGGCATTGTGCCTTTTGTATTCAGTTCCGATGCAATATCTGTGTTTCATCGTCATTAAGAAGATCCAAGGCATACAGTAAACGTGAAGTGAAGCATCGGAATCTATATCTAGTGTCACAGGAATGGTTCAAATCATAGACAGTAAGGAGAGTCACTCTTCTTGTACTTAAGTCGGCACTGTGCCATTTGTATTTAAATCCCATGCAATTTCTGTGTTTCATCGTCAATAAGAAGGTCAGAGGGATACAGTAAACCTGAAGTGAAGCATCGGAATCTGTAACTAGTGTCACAGGAATGGTTCAAAACAGTCATTAAGAACAGTCAGTCTTCTTGTACTTTCGTCGGCAATGTGCCTTTTGTATTTAATTCCGATGTAATTTCCGTGTTTCATCGTCAATAAGAAGGTCGAAGGGATACAGTAAACCTGTAGTGAAGCATCGGAATCTATAACTAATGTCACAGGAATCGTTCATAACATAGACAGTGGGAAGAGTCAGTCTTCTTGTACTTAAGTCGGCATTGTGCCTTTTGTATTTAATTCCGATGCAATTTCTGTGTTTCATCGTAAATAGAAGGTCAGGGGGATACAGTAAACCTGAAGTGAAGCATCGGAATCTATAACTAGTGTCGGAGGAATGGTTCAAAACATAGAGAGTAAGAAGAGTCAGTCTTCTTGTACTTAAGTCGGCATGATGCCTTTTCAATTTAATTCCGATGCAATTACCGCGTTTCATCGTCAATAAGAAGGTCAGAGGGATACAGTAAACCTGAAGTGAAGCATCGGAATCTCTAACTAGTGTCACAGGAATGGTTCAAAACATAGTCAGTAAGAAGAGTCAGTCTTCTTGTACTTAAGTCGGGATTGTGCCTTTTGTATTTAATTCCGATGCAATTTCTGTGTTTCATCGTCAATAAGAAGGTCCAAGGGATACACTAAACCTCAAGTGAAGCATCCGAATCTATAACTAGTGTCACAGGAATGGTTCAAAACATAGACAAAAAGAAGAGTCAGTCTTCTTGTACTTAAGTCATCATTGCGCCTTTTGTATTTAATTCCGATGCAATTTCTGTGATTCATCGTCAATAAGAAGGTCTGAGGGATACAGTAAACCTGAAGTGAAGCATCGGAATCTATAACTAGTGTCACAGGAATTGTTCAGAACAGTCAGTAAGAAGAGTCAGACTTCTTGTACTTAAGTCGGCATTGTGCCTTTTGTATTTAATTCCGATGCAATTTCTGTGTTTCATCGTCAATAAGAAGATCCAAGGGATACAGTAAATCTGAAGTGAAGCATCGGAATCTATGACTAGTGTCACAGGAATGGTTCAAAACATAGTCAGTAAGAAGAGTCAGTCTTCTTGTCCTTAAGTCGGCATTGTGCCTTTTCTATTTAGTTCCGATGCAATTTCTGTGTTTCATCGTCAATATGAACGTCCATGGGATACAGTAAACCTGAAGTGAAGCATCGGAATCTATAACGAGTGTCACAGGAATGGTTCAAAACATAGACTGTAGGAAGAGTCAGTTTTCTTGTACTTATGTCGGCATTGTGCCTTTTCTATTTAATTCCGATGCAATATCTGTGTTTCATCGTCAAAAAGAATGTCAGAGGGGTACACTAAACTTGAAGTGAAGCATCGGGATCTATAACTTGTTTCACAGGAATGGTTAAAACATAGACAGTAGGAAGAGTCAGTCTTATTGTACTTAAGTCGGTGTTGTGCCTATTGTATTTAACTCCGATGCACTTTCTGTGTTTCAAGTTCAATACGAAGATCCAAGTTATACAGTAAACCTGAAATGAGCATCGGAATCTATGACTAGTGTCACAGGAATGTTTCAAAACATAGACAGTAAGAAGATTCAGTCTACATGTACTTAAGTCGGCATCGTGCCTTTTGTATATATTTCCGATGCAATTTCTGTGTTTCATCGTGAATAAGAAGGTCAGAGGGATACAGTAAACCTGAAGTGAAGCATCGGAATCTATAACTAGTGTCACAGGAATGGTTCAAAACATAGTCTGTAAGAAGAGTCAGTCTTCTTGTACTTAAGTAGGCATTGCGCCTTTTGAATTTAATTCCGATGCAATTTCTGTATTTCATCCTCAATATGAAGGTCAGAGGGATACAGTAAACCTGAAGGGAAGCATCGGAATATCTAACTAGTGTCACAGGAATGGTTCAAAACATAGTCAGTAAGAAGAGTCAGTCTTCTTGTACTTAAGTCGGCATTGTGCCTTTTCCATTTAATTTCGATGCAATTCCTGTGTTTCATCGTCAACAAGAAGGTCCAAGGGGTACAGTAAACCTGATGTGAAGTATCGGAATCTATAACTAGTGTCACAGGAATGGTTCAAAACAGTCAGTAAGAAGAGTCAGTCTTCTTGTACTTAAGTCGGCATTGTGCCTTTTGTATTTAATTCCGATGCAATATCTGTGTTTCATCGTCAATAAGAAGGTCCAGGGGATAGAGTAAACCTGAAGTGAAGCCTTGGAATCTGTAACTAGCGTCACAGGAGTGGTTCAAAACATAGTCGGTAAGAAGAGTCAGTCTTCTTCTACTTAAGTCGGCATTGTGCCTTTTCCATTTAATTTCGATGCAATTCCTGTGTTTCATCGTCAACAAGAAGGTCCAAGGGGTACAGTAAACCTGATGTGAAGTATCGGAATCTATAACTAGTGTCACAGGAATGGTTCAAAACAGTCAGTAAGAAGAGTCAGTCTTCTTGTACTTAAGTCGGCATTGTGCCTTTTGTATTTAATTCCGATGCAATTTCTGTGTTTCATCGTCAAAAAGATGGTCAGAAGGACATAGCAAATCTGAAGTGAAGCATCGGAATCTATAACTAGTGTCACAGGAATGGTTCAAACATAGACAGTTAGAAGAGTCAGTCTTCTTGTACTTAAGTCGGCATTGTGCCTTTTGTATTTTATTCCGATGCAATATCTGTGATTCATCGTCAATAAGAAGGTCCAAGGGCTACAGTAAACCTGAAGTGAAGCATCGGAATCTGTAACTAGCGTCACAGGAGTGGTTCAAAACATAGTCAGTAAGAAGAGTCAGTCTTCTTGTACTTAAGTCGGCATTGTGCCTTTTCTATTTAGTTCCGATGTAATTTTTGTGTTTCATCGTCAATAAGTACGTCCAAGGGATACAGTAAACCTGAAGTGAAGCATCGGAATCTATAACGAGTGTCACTGGAATGCTTCAAAACATAGACTGTAGGAAGAGTCAGTCTTCTTGAACTTAAGTCGGCATTGTGCCTTTTCTATTTAATTCCGATGCAATATCTGTGTTTCATCGTCAAAAAGAAGGTCAGAGGGATACAGTAAACCTGAAGTGAAGCATCGGAATCTATAACTATTGTCACAGGAATCGTTCAAAACATAGACAGTAGGAAGAGTCAGTCTTCTTGTACATAAGTCGGCATTGTGCCTTTTGTATTTAATTCCGACGCAATTTCTGAGTTTCATCGTCAAATAGAAGGTCAGAGCGATACAGTAAACCCTAAATGAAGCATCGGAATCTATAACTAGTGTCACAGGAATGGTTCAAAACATAGACAGTAGGAAGAGTCAGTCTACTTGTACTTAAGTCGGCATTGTGCCTTTTGTATTTAATTCCGATGCAATATCTGTGTTTCATCGTCAATAAGAAGGTCCAAGGGATACAGTAAACCTGAAGTGAAGCATCGGAATCTATAACTAATGTCACAGGAATCGTTCAAATCATAGACAGTAGGAAGAGTCAGTCTTCTTGTACTTAAGTCGGCATTGTGCTTTTTGTATTTAATTCCGATGCAATTTCTGTGTTTCATCGTCACATAGAAGGTCAGAGGGATACAGTAAACCTGAAGTGAAGCATCGGAATCTATAACTAGTGTCAGAGGAATGGTTAAAAAAATAGACAGTAGGAAGAGTCAGTCTTCTTGTACTTAAGTCGGCATTGTGCCTTTTGTATTTAATTCCGATGCAATATCTGTGTTTCATCGTCAATAAGAAGGTCCAAGGGATACAGTAAACCTGAAGTGAAATATCGGAATCTGTAACTAGCGTCACAGCAGTGTTTCAAAACATAGTCAGTAAGTAGAGTCAGTCTTCTTATACATAAGTCGGCATTATGCCCTTTTCAATTTAATTCCGATGCAATTACTGTGTTTCATCGTCAATAAGAAGGTCCAAGGGATACAGTAAACCTGAAGTGAAGCATCGGAATGTATAACTAATGTCACAGGAATCGTTCAAAACATTGACAGTAGGAAGAGTCTGTCTACTTGTACTTAAGTCGGCATTGTGGATTTTGTATTTAATTCCGATGCAATTACCGCGTTTCATCGTCAATAAGAAGGTCAGAGGGATACAGTAAACCTGAAGTGAAGCATCGGAATCTCTAACTAGTGTCACAGGAATGGTTCAAAACATAGTCAGTAAGAAGAGTCAGTCTTCTTGTACTTAAGTCGGGATTGTGCCTTTTGTATTTAATTCCGATGCAATTTCTGTGTTTCATCGTCAATAAGAAGGTCCAAGGGATACACTAAACCTCAAGTGAAGCATCCGAATCTATAACTAGTGTCACAGGAATGGTTCAAAACATAGACAAAAAGAAGAGTCAGTCTTCTTGTACTTAAGTCATCATTGCGCCTTTTGTATTTAATTCCGATGCAATTTCTGTGATTCATCGTCAATAAGAAGGTCTGAGGGATACAGTAAACCTGAAGTGAAGCATCGGAATCTATAACTAGTGTCACAGGAATTGTTCAGAACAGTCAGTAAGAAGAGTCAGACTTCTTGTACTTAAGTCGGCATTGTGCCTTTTGTATTTAATTCCGATGCAATTTCTGTGTTTCATCGTCAATAAGAAGATCCAAGGGATACAGTAAATCTGAAGTGAAGCATCGGAATCTATGACTAGTGTCACAGGAATGGTTCAAAACATAGTCAGTAAGAAGAGTCAGTCTTCTTGTCCTTAAGTCGGCATTGTGCCTTTTCTATTTAGTTCCGATGCAATTTCTGTGTTTCATCGTCAATATGAACGTCCATGGGATACAGTAAACCTGAAGTGAAGCATCGGAATCTATAACGAGTGTCACAGGAATGGTTCAAAACATAGACTGTAGGAAGAGTCAGTTTTCTTGTACTTATGTCGGCATTGTGCCTTTTCTATTTAATTCCGATGCAATATCTGTGTTTCATCGTCAAAAAGAATGTCAGAGGGGTACACTAAACTTGAAGTGAAGCATCGGGATCTATAACTTGTTTCACAGGAATGGTTAAAACATAGACAGTAGGAAGAGTCAGTCTTATTGTACTTAAGTCGGTGTTGTGCCTATTGTATTTAACTCCGATGCACTTTCTGTGTTTCAAGTTCAATACGAAGATCCAAGTTATACAGTAAACCTGAAATGAGCATCGGAATCTATGACTAGTGTCACAGGAATGTTTCAAAACATAGACAGTAAGAAGATTCAGTCTACATGTACTTAAGTCGGCATCGTGCCTTTTGTATATATTTCCGATGCAATTTCTGTGTTTCATCGTGAATAAGAAGGTCAGAGGGATACAGTAAACCTGAAGTGAAGCATCGGAATCTATAACTAGTGTCACAGGAATGGTTCAAAACATAGTCTGTAAGAAGAGTCAGTCTTCTTGTACTTAAGTAGGCATTGCGCCTTTTGAATTTAATTCCGATGCAATTTCTGTATTTCATCCTCAATATGAAGGTCAGAGGGATACAGTAAACCTGAAGGGAAGCATCGGAATATCTAACTAGTGTCACAGGAATGGTTCAAAACATAGTCAGTAAGAAGAGTCAGTCTTCTTGTACTTAAGTCGGCATTGTGCCTTTTCCATTTAATTTCGATGCAATTCCTGTGTTTCATCGTCAACAAGAAGGTCCAAGGGGTACAGTAAACCTGATGTGAAGTATCGGAATCTATAACTAGTGTCACAGGAATGGTTCAAAACAGTCAGTAAGAAGAGTCAGTCTTCTTGTACTTAAGTCGGCATTGTGCCTTTTGTATTTAATTCCGATGCAATATCTGTGTTTCATCGTCAATAAGAAGGTCCAGGGGATAGAGTAAACCTGAAGTGAAGCCTTGGAATCTGTAACTAGCGTCACAGGAGTGGTTCAAAACATAGTCGGTAAGAAGAGTCAGTCTTCTTCTACTTAAGTCGGCATTGTGCCTTTTCCATTTAATTTCGATGCAATTCCTGTGTTTCATCGTCAACAAGAAGGTCCAAGGGGTACAGTAAACCTGATGTGAAGTATCGGAATCTATAACTAGTGTCACAGGAATGGTTCAAAACAGTCAGTAAGAAGAGTCAGTCTTCTTGTACTTAAGTCGGCATTGTGCCTTTTGTATTTAATTCCGATGCAATTTCTGTGTTTCATCGTCAAAAAGATGGTCAGAAGGACATAGCAAATCTGAAGTGAAGCATCGGAATCTATAACTAGTGTCACAGGAATGGTTAAAACATAGACAGTTAGAAGAGTCAGTCTTCTTGTACTTAAGTCGGCATTGTGCCTTTTGTATTTTATTCCGATGCAATATCTGTGATTCATCGTCAATAAGAAGGTCCAAGGGCTACAGTAAACCTGAAGTGAAGCATCGGAATCTGTAACTAGCGTCACAGGAGTGGTTCAAAACATAGTCAGTAAGAAGAGTCAGTCTTCTTGTACTTAAGTCGGCATTGTGCCTTTTCTATTTAGTTCCGATGTAATTTTTGTGTTTCATCGTCAATAAGTACGTCCAAGGGATACAGTAAACCTGAAGTGAAGCATCGGAATCTATAACGAGTGTCACTGGAATGCTTCAAAACATAGACTGTAGGAAGAGTCAGTCTTCTTGAACTTAAGTCGGCATTGTGCCTTTTCTATTTAATTCCGATGCAATATCTGTGTTTCATCGTCAAAAAGAAGGTCAGAGGGATACAGTAAACCTGAAGTGAAGCATCGGAATCTATAACTATTGTCACAGGAATCGTTCAAAACATAGACAGTAGGAAGAGTCAGTCTTCTTGTACATAAGTCGGCATTGTGCCTTTTGTATTTAATTCCGACGCAATTTCTGAGTTTCATCGTCAAATAGAAGGTCAGAGCGATACAGTAAACCCTAAATGAAGCATCGGAATCTATAACTAGTGTCACAGGAATGGTTCAAAACATAGACAGTAGGAAGAGTCAGTCTACTTGTACTTAAGTCGGCATTGTGCCTTTTGTATTTAATTCCGATGCAATATCTGTGTTTCATCGTCAATAAGAAGGTCCAAGGGATACAGTAAACCTGAAGTGAAGCATCGGAATCTATAACTAATGTCACAGGAATCGTTCAAATCATAGACAGTAGGAAGAGTCAGTCTTCTTGTACTTAAGTCGGCATTGTGCTTTTTGTATTTAATTCCGATGCAATTCCTGTGTTTCATCGTCACATAGAAGGTCAGAGGGATACAGTAAACCTGAAGTGAAGCATCGGAATCTATAACTAGTGTCAGAGGAATGGTTAAAAAAATAGACAGTAGGAAGAGTCAGTCTTCTTGTACTTAAGTCGGCATTGTGCCTTTTGTATTTAATTCCGATGCAATATCTGTGTTTCATCGTCAATAAGAAGGTCCAAGGGATACAGTAAACCTGAAGTGAAATATCGGAATCTGTAACTAGCGTCACAGCAGTGTTTCAAAACATAGTCAGTAAGTAGAGTCAGTCTTCTTATACATAAGTCGGCATTATGCCCTTTTCAATTTAATTCCGATGCAATTACTGTGTTTCATCGTCAATAAGAAGGTCCAAGGGATACAGTAAACCTGAAGTGAAGCATCGGAATGTATAACTAATGTCACAGGAATCGTTCAAAACATTGACAGTAGGAAGAGTCTGTCTACTTGTACTTAAGTCGGCATTGTGGATTTTGTATTTAATTCCGATGCAATTTCTGTGTTTCATCGTCAAATAGAAGGTCAGAGGGATACAGTAAACCTGAAGTGAAGCTTCGGAATCTATAACTAGTGACAGAGGAATGGTTCAAAAAATAGACAGTAGGAAGAGTCAGTCTTCTTGTACTTAAGTCGGCATTTTGCCTTTTGTATTTTATTCCGATGCAATATCTGTGATTCATCGTCAATAAGAAGGTCCAAGGGATACAGTAAACCTGAAGTGAAGCATCGGAATCTGTAACTAGCGTCACAGGAGTGGTTCAAAACATAGTCAGTAAGAAGAGTCAGTCTTCTTGTACTTAATTCGGCATTGTGCCTTTTCTATTTAGTTCCGATGTAATTTTTGTGTTTCATCGTCAATAAGTACGTCCAAGGGATACAGTAAACCTGAAGTGAAGCATCGGAATCTATAACTATTGTCACAGGAATCGTTCAAAACATAGACAGTAGGAAGAGTCAGTCTTCTTGTACTTAAGTCGGCATTGTGCTTTTTGTATTTAATTCCGATGCAATTTCTGTGTTTCATCGTCAATAAGAAGGTCCAAAGGATACAGTAAACCTGAAGTGAAGCATCGGAATCTATAACTAGTGTCAGAGGAATGGTTAAAAAAATAGACAGTAGGAAGAGTCAGTCTTCTTGTACATAAGTCGGCATTGTGCCTTTTGTATTTAATTCCGATGTAATATCTGTGTTTCATCGTCAATAAGAAGGTCCAAGGGATACAGTAAGCCTGAAGTGAAGCATCGGAATCTGTAACTAGCATCACAGGAGTGGTTCAAAACATAGTCAGTAAGAAGAGTCAGTCTTCTTGTACTTAAGTCGGCATTGTGTTTTTTCTATTAAGTTCCGATGCAATTTTTGTGTTTCATCGTCAATAAGTATGTCCAAGGGATACAGTAAACGTGAAGTGAAGCATCGGAATCTATAACGAGTGTCACAGGAATGGTTCAAAACATAGACTGTAGGAAGAGTCAGTCTTCTTGTACTTAAGTCGGCATTCTGGCTTTTCTATTTAATTCCGATGCAATTTCTGTGTTTCATCGTCAATAAGAAGGTCCAAGGGATACAGTAAAACTGAAGTGAAGCATCGGAATCTATAACTAGTGTCACAGGAATGGTTCAAAGCAGTCAGTAAGAAGAGTCCGTCTTCTTGTACTTAAGTCGGCATTGTGCCTTTTGTATTTAATTCCGATGCAATATCTGTGTTTCATCGTCAATAAGAAGGTCCAAGGGATACAGTAATACTGAAGTGAAGCATCGGAATCTGTAACTAGCGTCACAGGAGTGGTTCAAAACATAGTCAGTAAGAAGAGCCAGTCTTCATGAACTTAAGTCGGCATTGTGCCTTTTCTATTTAATTCCGATGCAATTTCTGTGTATCATCGTCAATATGAAGGTCAGAGGGATACAGTACACCTGAAGTGAAGCAACGGAATCTATAACTAGTGTCACAGGAATGGTTTAAACCATAGTCAGTAAGAAGAGTAAGTCTTCTTGTAGTTAAGTCGGCATTGTGCCTTTTGTATTTATTTCCGATGCAATATCTGTGTTTCATCGTCATTAAGAAGGTCCAAGGGATACAGTAAACGTGAAGTGAAGCATCGGAATCTATATCTAGTGTCACAGGAATGGTTCAAATCATAGACAGTAAGGAGAGTCAGTCTTCATGTACTTAAGTCGGCATTGTGCCATTTGTATTTGATTCCCATGCAATTTCTGTGTTTCATCGTCAATAAGAAGGTCAGAGGGACACAGTAAACCTGAAGTGAAGCATCGGAATCTATAACTAGTGTCACAGGAATGGTTCAAAGCAGTCAGTAAGAAGAGTCAGTCTTCTTCTACTTACGTCGGCATTGTGCCTTTTGTATTTAATTCCGATGCAATTTCTGTGTTCCATCGTCAATAAGAAGGTCAGTGGGATACAGTAAACCTGAAGTGAAGCATCAGAATCTCTAACTAGTGTCACAGGAATGGTTCAAACCATAGTCAGTAAGAAGAGTCAGCCTTCTTGTACTTTAGTCGGCATTGTGCCTTTTGTATTTAATTCCGATGCAATATATGTGTTTCATCGTCATTAAGAAGGTCCAAGTGATACAGTAAACGTGAAGTGAAGCATGGGAATCTATATCTAGTGTCACTGGAATGGTTCAAATCATAGACAGTAAGGAGAGTCAGTCTTCATGCACTTAAGTCGGCATTGTGCCTTTTGTATTTAATTCCGATGCAATTTCTGTGTTTCATCGTCAATAAGAAGATCCAAGTGATACAGTAAACCTGAAGTGAAGCATCGGAATCTGTAACTAGCGTCACAGGAATGGTTCAAAACATAGACAGTAAGAAGAGTCAGTCTTCTTGTACTTAAGTCGGCATTGTGCCCTTTGTATTTAATTCCGATGCAATTTCTGTGTTTTATCGTCATTAAGAAGGTCCAAGGGATACAGTAAACGTGAAGTGAAGTATCGGAATCTATATCTAGTGTCAAAGGAATGGTTCAAAACATAGACAGTTGGAAGAGTCAGTCTTCTTGTACTTAAGTCGGCATTGTGCCTTTTGTATTTAATTCCGATGCAATTTCTGTGTTTCATCGTCAATAAGACGGTTCAAGGGATTCAGTAAACCTGAAGTGAAGCATCAGAATCTAAAACTAGTGTCACAGGAATGTTTCAAAACATAGACAGTAGGAAGAGTCAGTCTACATGTACTTAAGTCGTCATTGTGCCTTTTGTTTTTAATTCCGATGCAATTTCTGTGTTTCATCGTCAATAAGAAAGTCAGAGGGATACAGTAAACCTGAAGTGGAGCATCGGAATCTATAACTAGTGTCACAGGAATGGTTCAAAGCATAGACAGTAGGAAGAGTCAGTCTTCTTGTACTTAAGTCGGTATTGTGCCCATTGTATTTAACTCAGATGTACTATCTGTGTTTCATCGTCAATAAGAAGATCCAAGGGATACAGTAAACCTGAAATGAAGCATCGGAATCTATAACTAGTGTCACAGGAGTGTTTCAAAACATAGACAGTAGGATGAATCAGTCTACATGTACTTAAGTAGGCATTGTGCCTTTTGTACTTAACTCCGATGCAATTTCTGTGTTTCATCGTCAATATGAAGGTCAGAGGGATACAGTACACCTGAAGTGAAGCATCTGAATCTATAACTAGTGTCACAGGAATGGTTGAAACATAGTCAGTTAGAAGAGTCAGTCTTCTTGTACTTAAGTCGGCATTGTGTCTTTTGTATTTAATTCCGATGCAATTTCTGTGTTTCATCGTCAATAAGAAGGTCCAAGGGATACAGTAAACCTGAAGTGAAGCATCGGAATCTATAACTAGTGTCACAGGAATGGTTCAAAGCAGTCAGTAAGAAGAGTCAGTCTTCTTGTACTTACGTCGGCATTGTGCCTTTTGTATTTAATTCCGATGTAATTTCTGTGTTTCATCGTCATTAAGAAGGTCCAAGGGATACAGTAAACGTGAAGTGAAGCATCGGAATCTATATCTAGTGTCACAGGAATGGGTCAAATCATAGACAGTAAGGAGAGTCAGTCTTCTTGTACTTAAGACGGCATTGTGCCTTTTGTATTTTATTCCGATGCAATGTCTGTGTTTCATCATCAATAAGAAGGTCCAAGGGATACAGTAAACCTGAAGTGGAGCATCGGAATCTATAACTAGTGTCACAGGAATGGTTCAAAGCATAGACAGTAGGAAGAGTCAGTCTTCTTGTACTTAAGTCGGTATTGTGCCTATTGTATTTAACTCAGATGTACTATCTGTGTTTCATCGTCAATAAGAAGATCCAAGGGATACAGTAAACCTGAAATGAAGCATCGGAATCTATAACTAGTGTCACAGGAGTGTTTCAAAACATAGACAGTAGGATGAGTCAGTCCACATGTACTTAAGTAGGCATTGTGCCTTTTGTATTTAACTCCGATGCAATTTCTGTGTTTCATCGTCAATATGAAGGTCAGAGGGATACAGTACACCTGAAGTGAAGCATCTGAATCTATAACTAGTGTCACAGGAATGGTTCAAACAAAGTCAGTAAGAAGAATCAGTCTTCTTGTACTTAAGTCGGCATTGTGCCTTTTGTATTTAATTCCGATGCAATTTCTGTGTTTCATCGTCAATAAGAAGGTCCAAGGGATACAGTAAACCTGAAGTGAAGCATCGGAATCTATAACTAGTGTCACAGGAAAGGTTCAAAACAGTCAGCAAGAAGAGTCAGTCATCTTGTACTTACGTCGGCATTGTGCATTTTGTAATTAATTCCGATGTAATTTCTGTGTTTCATCGTCAATAAGAAGGTCCAAGGGATACAGTAAACCTGAAGTGAAGCATCGGAATCTATAACTAATGTCACAGGAATCGTTCAAATCATAGACAGTAGGAAGAGTCAGTCTTCTTGTACTTAAGTCGGCATTGTGCTTTTTGTATTTAATTCCGATGCAATTTCTGTGTTTCATCGTCACATAGAAGGTCAGAGGGATACAGTAAACCTGAAGTGAAGCATCGGAATCTATAACTAGTGTCAGAGGAATGGTTAAAAAAATAGACAGTAGGAAGAGTCAGTCTTCTTGTACTTAAGTCGGCATTGTGCTTTTTGTATTTAATTCCGATGCAATATCTGTGTTTCATCGTCAATAAGAAGGTCCAAGGGATACAGTAAACCTGAAGTGAAATATCGGAATCTGTAACTAGCGTCACAGCAGTGTTTCAAAACATAGTCAGTAAGAAGAGTCAGTCTTCTTATACATAAGTCGGCATTATGCCCTTTTCAATTTAATTCCGATGCAATTACTGTGTTTCATCGTCAATAAGACGGTCCAAGGGATACAGTAAACCTGAAGTGAAGCATCGGAATGTATAACTAATGTCACAGGAATCGTTCAAAACATTGACAGTAGGAAGAGTCTGTCTTCTTGTACTTAAGTCGGCATTGTGCTTTTTCTATTTAATTCCGATGCAATATCTGTGTTTCATCGTCAAAAAGAAGGTCAGAGGGATACAGTAATCCTGAAGTGAAGCATCGGAATCTATAACTATTGTCACAGGAATCGTTCAAAACATAGACAGTAGGAAGAGTCAGTCTTCTTGTACTTAAGTCGGCATTGTGCTTTTTGTATTTAATTCCGATGCAATTTCTGTGTTTCATCGTCAATAAGAAGGTCCAAAGGATACAGTAAACCTGAAGTGAAGCATCGGAATCTATAACTAGTGTCACATGAATGGTTCAAAACAGTCAATAAGAAGAGTCAGTCTTCTTGTACTTAAGTCGGCATTGTACCTTTTGTATTTAATTCCGATGCAATTTCTGTGTTTCATCGTCAAAACGAAGATCAGAGGGATACAGTAAATCTGAAGTGAAGCATCGGAATCTGTAACTAGTGTCACAGGAATGGTTCAAAACATAGACAGTTAGAAGAGTCAGTCTTCTTGTACTTAAGTCGGCATTGTGCCTTTTCTATTTAATTCCGATGCAATTTCTTTGTTTCAGCGTCAAAAAGAAGGGCAGAGGGATACAGTAAACCTGAAGTGAAGCATCGGAATCTATAACTAGTGTCACAGGAATGTTTCAAAACATAGACAGTAGGATGAGTCAGTCTACATGTACTTAAGTCGGCATTGTGCCTTTTGTATTTAACTCCGATGCAATTTCTGTGTTTCATTGTCAATATGAAGGTCAGAGGGAAACAGTACACCTGAAGTGTAGCATCGGAATCTATAACTAGTGTCACAGGAATGGTTCAAACATAGTCAGTAAGAAGAGTCAGTCTTCTTGTACTTAAGTCGGCATTGTGCCTTTTGTATTTAGTTCCGATGCAATATCTGTGTTTCATCGTCATTAAGAAGGTCCAAGGGATACAGTAAACGTGAAGTGAAGCATCGGAATCTATATCTAGTGTCACAGGAATGGTTCAAAATATAGACAGTAAGGAGAGTCAGTCTTCTTGTACTTAAGTCGGCATTGTGCCATTTGTATTTAAATCCCATGCAATTTCCGTGTTTCATCGTCAGTAAGAAGGTCAGAGGGATACAGTAAACCTGAACTGAAGCATCGGAATCTGTAACTAGTGTCACAGGAATGGTTCAAAACAGTCAGTAAGAAGAGTCAGTCTCCTTGTACTTTCGTCGGCAATGTGCCTTTTGTATTTAATTCCCATGTAATTTCCGTGTTTCATCGTCAATAAAAAGGTTGAAGGGATACAGTAAACCTGTAGTTAAGCATCGGAATCTATAACTAATGTCACAGGAATCGTTCATAACATAGACAGTGGGAAGAGTCAGTCTTCTTGTACTTAAGTCGGCATTGTGCCTTTTGTATTTAATTCCGATGCAATTTCTGTGTTTCATCGTCAAATAGAAGGTCAGGGGGATACAGTAAACCTGAAGTGAAGCATCGGAATCTATAACTAGTGTCAGAGGAATGGTTAAAAAAATAGACAGTAGGAAGAGTCAGTCTTCTTGTACATAAGTCGGCATTGTGCCTTTTGTATTTAATTCCGATGTAATATCTGTGTTTCATCGTCAATAAGAAGGTCCAAGGGATACAGTAAACCTGAAGTGAAGCATCGGAATCTGTAACTAGCATCACAGGAGTGGTTCAAAACATAGTCAGTAAGAAGAGTCAGTCTTCTTGTACTTAAGTCGGCATTGTGCTATTTCTATTAAGTTCCGATGCAATTTTTGTGTTTCATCGTCAATAAGTATGTCCAAGGGATACAGTAAACGTGAAGTGAAGCATCGGAATCTATAACGAGTGTCACAGGAATGGTTCAAAACATAGACTGTAGGAAGAGTCAGTCTTCTTGTACTTAAGTCGGCATTCTGGCTTTTCTATTTAATTCCGATGCAATTTCTGTGTTTCATCGTCAATACGAAGGTCCAAGGGATACAGTAAAACTGAAGTGAAGCATCGGAATCTATAACTAGTGTCACAGGAATGGTTCAAAACAGTCAGTAAGAAGAGTCCGTCTTCTTGTGCTTAAGTCGGCATTGTGCCTTTTGTATTTAATTCCGATGTAATTTCTGTGTTTCATCGTCAATAAGAAGGTCTAAGGGATACAGTAAACCTGTAGTGAAGCATCGGAATCTATAACTAATGTCACAGGAATCGTTCAAAATATAGACAGTGGGAAGAGTCAGTCTTCTTGTACTTAAGTCGGCATTGTGACTTTTGTATTTAATTCCGATGCAATTTCTGTGTTTCATCGTCAAATAGAAGGTCAGAGGGATACAGTATACCTGAAGTGAAGCATCGGAATCTATAACTAGTGTCAGAGGAATGGTTAAAAAATAGACAGTAGGAAGAGTCAGTCTTCTTGTACTTAAGTCGGCATTGTGCCTTTTGTATTTAATTCCGATGCAATATCTGTGTTTCATCGTCAATAAGAAGGTCCAAGGGATACAGTAATACTCAAGTGAAGCATCGGAATCTGTAACTAGCGTCACAGGAGTGGTTCAAAACATAGTCAGTAAGAAGAGCCAGTCTTCATGTACTTAAGTCGGCATTGTGCCTTTTCTATTTAATTCCGATGCAATTTCTGTGTATCATCGTCAATATGAAGGTCAGAGGGATACAGTACACCTGAAGTGAAGCATCGGAATCTATAACTACTGTCACAGGAATGGTTTAAACCATAGTCAGTAAGAAGAGTAAGTCTTCTTGTAGTTAAGTCGGCATTGTGCCTTTTGTATTTATTTCCGATGCAATATCTGTGTTTCATCGTCATTAAGAAGGTCCAAGGGATACAGTAAACGTGAAGTGAAGCATCGGAATCTATATCTAGTGTCACAGGAATGGTTCAAATCATAGACAGTAAGGAGAGTCAGTCTTCATGTACTTAAGTCGGCATTGTGCCATTTGTATTTGATTCCCATGCAATTTCTGTGTTTCATCGTCAATAAGAAGGTCAGAGGGACACAGTAAACCTGAAGTGAAGCATCGGAATCTATAACTAGTGTCACAGGAATGGTTCAAAACAGTCAGAAGAAGAGTCAGTCTTCTTCTACTTACGTCGGCATTGTGCCTTTTGTATTTAATTTCGATGCAATTTCTGTGTTCCATCGTCATTAAGAAGGTCAGTGGGATACAGTAAACCTGAAGTGAAGCATCGGAATCTCTAACTAGTGTCACAGGAATGGTTCAAACCATAGTCAGTAAGAAGAGTCAGCCTTCTTGTACTTTAGTCGGCATTGTGCCTTTTGTATTTAATTCCGATGCAATATATGTGTTTCATCGTCATTAAGAAGGTCCAAGTGATACAGTAAACGTGAAGTGAAGCATCGGAATCTATATCTAGTGTCACAGGAATGGTTCAAATCATAGACAGTAAGGAGAGTCAGTCTTCATGTACTTAAGTCGGCATTGTGCCTTTTGTATTTAATTCCGATGCAATTACTGTGCTTCATCGTCAATAAGAAGATCCAAGTGATACAGTAAACCTGAAGTGAAGCATCGGAATCTGTAACTAGTGTCACAGGAATGTTTGACAACATAGACAGTAAGAAGAGACAGACTTCTTATACATAAGTCGGCATTATGCCCTTTTCAATTTAATTCCGATGCAATTACTGTGATTCATCGTCAATAAGAAGGTCAGAGGCATACAGTAAACCTGAAGTGAAGCATCGGAATCTGTAACTAGCGTCATAGGAATGGTTCAAAACATAGACAGTAAGAAGAGTCAGTCTTCTTGTACTTAAGTCGGCATTGTGCCTTTTGTATTTAATTCCGATGTAATTTCTGTGTTTCATCGTCATTAAGAAGGTCCAAGGGATACAGTAAACGTGAAGTGAAGCATCGGAATCTATATCTAGTGTCACAGGAATGGTTCAAATCATAGACAGTAAGGAGAGTCAGTCTTCTTGTACTTAAGACGGCATTGTGCCTTTTGTATTTAATTCCGATGCAATGTCTGTGTTTCATCGTCATTAAGAAGGTCCAAGGGATACAGTAAACGTGAAATGAAGCATCGGAATCTATATCTAGTGTCACAGGAATGGTTCAAATCATAGACAGTAAGGAGAGTCAGTCTTCTTGTACTTAAGTCGGCACTGTGCCATTTGTATTTAATTCCCATGCAATTTCTGTGTTTCATCGTCAATAAGAAGGTCAGAGGGATACAGTAAACCTGAAGAGAAGCATCGGAATCTATAACTAGTGTCACAGGAATGGTTCAAAGCAGTCAGTAAGATGAGTCAGTCTTCTTGTACTTACATCGGCATTGTGCCTTTTGTATTTAATTCCGATGTAATTTCTGTGTTTCATCGTCAATAAGAAGGTCCAAGGGATACAGTAAACCTGAAGTGAAGCATCGGAATCTATAACTAATGTCACAGGAATCGTTCAAAACATAGACAGTAGGAAGAGTCAGTCTTCTTGTACTTAAGTCGGCATTGTGCTTTTTGTATTTAATTCCGATGCAATTTCTGTGTTTCATCGTCACATAGAAGGTCAGAGGGATACAGTTAACCTGAAGTGAAGCATCGGAATCTATAACTAGTGTCAGAGGAATGGTTAAAAAAATAGACAGTAGGAAGAGTCAGTCTTCTTGTACTTAAGTCGGCATTGTGCCTTTTGTATTTAATTCCGATGCAATATCTGTGTTTCATCGTCAATATGAAGGTCCAAGGGATACAGTAAACCTGAAGTGAAATGTCGGAATCTGTAACTAGCGTCACAGCAGTGGATCAAAAAATAGTCAGTAAGAAGGGTCAGTCTTCTTGTACTTAAGACGGCATTGTGCCTTTTCTATTTAGTTCCGATGCAATTTTTGTGATTCATCGTCAATAAGTACGTCCAAGGGATACAGTAAACCTGAAGTGAAGCATCGGAATCAATAACGAGTGTCACAGGAATGGTTCAAAACATAGACAGTAGGAAGAGTCAGTCTTCTTGTACTTAAGTCGGCATTGTGCCTTTTCTATTTAATTCCGATGCAATTTCTGTGTTTCATCGTCAATAAGAAGGTCCAAGGGATACAGTAAACCTGAAGTGAAGCATCGGAATCTATAACTAGTGTCTCAGGAATGGTTCAAAACAGTCAGTAAGAAGAGTCAGTCTTCTTGTACTTAAGTCGGCATTGTGCCATTTGTGTTTAATTCCGATGCAATTTCTGTGTTTCATCGTCAAAAAGAAGGTGAGAGGGATACAGTAAATCTGAAGTGAAGCATCGGAATCTATAACTAGTGTCACACGAATGGTTCAAAACATAGACAGTTAGAAGAGTCAGTCTTATTGTACTTAACCCGGCATTGTGCCTTTTTTATTTAATTCCGATGCAATTTCTGTGTTTCATTGTCAATATGAAGGTCAGAGGGATACAGTACACCTGAAGTGAAGCAACGGAATCTATAACTAGTGTCACAGGAATGGTTAAAACATAGTCCGTAAGAAGAGTCAGTCTCCTTGTACTTAAGTCGGCATTCTGGCTTTTCTATTTAATTCCGACCCAATTTCTGTGTTTCATCGTCAATAAGAAGGTCCAAGGGATACAGTAAACCTGAAGTGAAGCATCGGAATCTATAACTAGTGTCACAGGAATGGTTCAAAACAGTCAGTAAGAAGAGTCCGTCTTCTTGTACTTAAGTCGGCATTGTGCCTTTTGTATTTAATTCCGATATAATTTCTGTGTTTCATCGTCAATAAGAAGGTCCAATTGATACAGTAACCTGTAGTGAAGCATCGGAATCTATAACTATTGTGACAGGAATCGTTCGAAACATAGACAGTGGGAAGAGTCAGTCTTCTTGTACTTAAGTCGGCATTGTGCCTTTTGTATTTAATTCCGATGCAATTTCTGTGTTTCATCGTCAAATAGAAGGTCAGAGGGATACAGTAAACCTGAAGTGAAGCATCGGAATCTATAACTAGTGTCAGAGGAATGGTTAAAAAAATAGACAGTAGGAAGAGTCATCTTCTTGTACTTAAGTCGGCATTGTGCCTTTTGTATTTAATTCCGATGCAATATCTGTGTTTCATCGTCAATAAGAAGGTCCAAGGGATACAGTAAACCTGAAGTGAAGCATCGGAATCTGTAACTAGCGTCACAGGAGTGGTTCAAAACATAGTCAGTAAGAAGAGCCAGTCTTCATGTACTTAAGTCGGCATTGTTCCTTTTCTATTTAATTCCGATGCAATTTCTGTGTATCATCGTCAATATGAAGGTCAGAGGGATACAGTACACCTGAAGTGAAGCAACGGAATCTATAACTAGTGTCACAGGAATGGTTTAAACCATAGTCAGTAAGAAGAGTAAGTCTTCTTGTACTTAAGTCGGCATTGTGCCTTTTGTATTTATTTCCGATGCAATATCTGTGTTTCATCGTCATTAAGAAGGTCCAAGGGATACAGTAAACGTGAAGTGAAGCATCGGAATCTCTATCTAGTGTCACAGGAATGGTTCAAATCATAGACAGTAAGGAGAGTCAGTCTTCATGTACTTAAGTCGGCATTGTGCCTTTTGTATTTAATTCCGATGCAATTTCTGTGTTTCATCGTCAATAAGAAGATCCAAGTGATACAGTAAACCTGAAGTGAAGCATCGGAATCTATAACTAGTGTCACAGGAATGTTTGAAAACATAGACAGTAAGAAGAGTCAGACTTCTTATACATAAGTCGGCATTATGCACTTTTCAATTTAATTCCGATGCAATTACTGTGATTCATCGTCAATAAGAAGGTCAGAGGGATACAGTAAACCTGCAGTGAAGCATCGGAATCTCTAACTAGTGTCACAGGAATGGTTCAAACCATAGTCAGTAAGAAGAGTCAGTCTCCTTGTACTTAAGTCGGCATTGTGCCTTTTGTATTTAATTCCGATGCAATTACCGTGTTTCATCGTCAATGAGAAGGTCAGAGGGATACAGTAAACCTGCAGTGAAGCATCGGAATCTCTGTGTCACAGCAATGGTTCAAACCATAGTCAGTAAGAAGAGTCAGTCTTCTAGTACTTAAGTCGGCATTGTGCCTTTGGTATTTAATTCCGATGCAATATCTGTGTTTCATCGTCATTAAGAAGGTCCAAGGGATACAGTAAACGTGAAGTGAAGCATCGGAATCTATATCTAGTGTCACAGGAATGGTTCAAAACTTAGACAGTTGGAAGAGTCAGTCTTCTTGTAGTTAAGTCGGCATTGTGCCTTTTGTATTTAATTCCGATGGAATTTCTGTGTTTCATCGTCAATAAGAAGGTTCAAGGGATTCAGTAAACCTGAAGTGAAGCATCGGAATCTATAACTAATGTCACAGGAATCGTTCAAAACATAGACAGTAGGAAGAGTCAGTCTTCTTGTACTTAAGTCGGCATTGTGCTTTTTGTATTTAATTCCGATGCAATTTCTGTGTTTCATCGTCACATAGAAAGTCAGAGGGATACAGTAAACCTGAAGTGGAGCATCGGAATCTATAACTAGTGTCACAGGAATGGTTCAAAGCATAGACAGTAGGAAGAGTCAGTCTTCTTGTACTTAAGTCGGTATTGTGCCTATTGTATTTAACTCAGATGTACTATCTGTGTTTCATCGTCAATAAGAAGATACAAGGGACACAGTAAACCTGAAATGAAGCATCGGAATCTAAAACTAGTGTCACAGGAGTGTTTCAAAACATAGACAGTAGGATGAGTCAGTCTACATGTACTTAAGTAGGCATTGTGCCTTTTGTATTTAACTCCGATGCAATTTCTGTGTTTCATCGTCAATATGAAGGTCAGAGGGATACAGTACACCTGCAGTGAAGCATCTGAATCTATAACTAGTGTCACAGGAATGGTTCAAACATAGTCAGTAAGAAGAGTCAGTCTTCTTGTACTTAAGTCGGCATTGTGTCTTTTGTATTTAATTCCGATGCAATTTCTGTGTTTCATCGTCAATAAGAAGGTCCAAGGGATACAGTAAACCTTAAGTGAAGCATCGGAATCTATAACTAGTGTCACAGGAATGGTTCAAAACAGTCAGTAAGAAGAGTCAGTCTTCTTGTACTTACGTCGGCATTGTGCCTTTTGTATTTAATTCCGATGTAATTTCTGTGTTTCATCGTCATTAAGAAGGTCCAAGGGATACAGTAAACGTGAAGTGAAGCATCGGAATCTATATCTAGTCTCACAGGAATGGTTCAAATCATAGACAGTAAGGAGAGTCAGACTTCTTGTACTTAAGACGGCATTGTGCCTTTTATATTTAATTCCGATGCAATGTCTGTGTTTCATCGTCATTAAGAAGGTCCTAGGGATACAGTAAACGTGAAATCAAGCATCGGAATCTATATCTAGTGTCACAGGAAAGGTTCAAATCATAGACAGTAAGGAGAGTCAGTCTTCTTGTACTTAAGTCGGCACTGTGCCATTTGTATTTAATTCCCATGCAATTTCTGTGTTTCATCGTCAATAAGAAGGTCAGAGGGATACAGTAAACCTGAAGAGAAGCATCGGAATCTATAACTAGTGTCACAGGAATGGTTCAAAACAGTCAGTAAGAAGAGTCAGTCTTCTTGTACTTACATCGGCATTGTGCCTTTTGTATTTAATTCCGATGTAATTTCTGTGTTTCATCGTCATTAAGAAGGTCCAAGGGATGCAGTAAACCTGAAGTGAAGCATCGGAATCTATAACTAATGTCACAGGAATCGTTCAAAACATAGACAGTAGGAAGAGTCAGTCTTCTTGTACTTAAGTCGGCATTGTGCTTTTTGTATTTAATTCCGATGCAATTTCTGTGTTTCATCGTCACATAGAAGGTCAGAGGGATACAGTAAACCTGAAGTGAAGCATCGGAATCTATAACTAGTGTCAGAGGAATGGTTAAAAAATAGACAGTAGGAAGAGTCAGTCTTCTTGTACTTAAGTCGGCATTGTGCCTTTTGTATTTAATTCCGATGCAATATCTGTGTTTCATCGTCAATAAGAAGGTCCAAGGGATACAGTAAACCTGAAGTGAAATATCGGAATCTGTAACTAGCGTCACAGCAGTGGTTCAAAATATAGTCAGTATGAAGAGTCAGTCTTCTTGTACTTAGGACGGCATTGTGCCTTTTCTATTTAGTTCCGATGCAATTTTTGTGATTCATCGTCAATAAGTACGTCCAAGGGATACAGTAAACCTGAAGTGAAGCATCGGAATCTATAACGAGTGTCACAGGAATGGTTCAAAACATAGACTGTAGGAAGAGTCAGTCTTCTTGTACTTAAGTCGGCATTGTGCCTTTTCTATTTAATTCCGATGCAATTTCTGTGTTTCATCGTCAATAAGAAGGTCCAAGGGATACAGTAAACCTGAAGTGAAGCATCGGAATCTATAACTAGAGTCACAGGAATGGTTCAAAACAGTCAGTAAGAAGAGTCTGTCTTCATGTACTTAAGTCGGCAATGTGCCATTTGTATGTAATTCCGATACAATTTCTGTGTTTCATCGTCAAAAAGAAGGTCAGAGGGATACAGTAAATCTGAAGTGAAGCATCGGAATCTATAACTAGTGTCACAGGAATGGTTCAAAACATAGACAGTTAGAAGAGACAGTCTTCTTGTACTTAACTCGGCATTGTGTTTTTTTTATTTAATTCCGATGCAATTTCTGTGTTTCATCGTCATTATGAAGGTCAGAGGGATACACTACACAAGAAGTGAAGCAACGGAATCTATAACTAGTGTCACTGGAATGGTTCAAACATAGTCAGTAAGAAGAGTCAGTCTTCTTGTACTTAAGTCGGAATTGTGCCTTTTGTATTAAATTCCGATGCAATTTCTGTGTTTCATCGTCAATAAGAAGGTCCAAGGGATACAGTAATCCTTCAGTGAAGCATCGGAATCTATAACTAGTGTCACAGGAATGGTTCAAAACATAGACAGTAAGAAGAGTCAGACTTCTTATACATAAGTCGGCATTATGCCCTTTTCAATTTAATTCCGATGCAATTACTGTGTTTCATCGTCAATAAGAAGGTCAGAGGGATACAGTAAACTTGCAGTGAAGCATCGGAACCTCTAACTAGTGTCACAGGAATGGTTCAAACCATAGTCAGTAAGAAGTGTCAGTCTTCTTGTACTTAAGTCGGCATTGTGCCTTTTGTATTTAATTCCGATGCAATATCTGTGTTTCATCGTCATTAAGAAGGTCCAAGGGATACAGTAAGCGTGAAGTGAACCATCGGAATCTATATCTAGTGTCACAGGAATGGTTCAAATCATGGACAGTAAGGAGAGTCAGTCTTCATGTACTTAAGTCGGCATTGTGCCTTTTGTATTTAATTCCGATGCCATTTCTGTGTTCCATCGTCAATAAGAAGGTCAGTGGGATACAGTAAACCTGAAGTGAAGCATCGGAATCTCTAACTAGTGTCACAGGAATGGTTCAAAACATAGTCAGTAAGAAGAGTCAGTCTTCTTGTACTTAAGTCGGCATTGTGCCTTTTGTATTTAATTCCGATGCATTATCTGTGTTTCATCGTCATTAAGAAGGTCCAAGGGATACAGTAAACGTGAAGTGAAGCATCGGAATCTATATCTACTGTCACATTAATGGTTCAAATCATAGACAGTAAGGAGAGTCAGTCTTCTTGTACTTAAGTCGGCATTATGCCTTTAGTATTTAATTCCCATGCAATTTCTGTGTTTCATCGTCAATAAGAAGGTCCAAGGGATACAGTAAACCTGAAGTGAAGCATCGGAATCTATAACTAGTGTCACAGGAATATTTCAAAACATAGACAGTAAGAAGAGTCAGACTTCTTATACATAAGTCGGCATTATGCCCTTTTCAATTTAATTCCGATGCAATTACTGTGTTTCATCGTCAATAAGAAGGTCAGAGTGATACAGTAAACCTGCAGTGAAGCATCGGAATCTATAACTAGTTTCACAGGAATGGTTCAAAGCATAGACAGCAAGAAAGGTCAGTCTTCTTGTACTTAAGTCGGCATTGTGCCTATTGTATTTAATTCCGATGCAATTTCTGTGTTTCATCGTCAAATAGAAGGTCAGAGTGATACAGTAAACCTGAAGTGAAGCATCGGATGGTATAACTAGTGTCAGAGGAATGGTTAAAAAAATAGACAGTAGGAAGAGTCAGTCTTCTTGTACTTAAGTCGGCATTGTGCCTTTTGTATTTAATTCCGATGCAATATCTGTGTTTCATCGTCAATAAGAAGGTCCAAGGGATACAGTAAACCTGAAGTGAAATACCGGAATCTGTAACTAGCGTCACAGCAGTGGTTCAAATCATAGTCAGTAAGAAGAGTCAGTCTTCTTGTACTTAAGTCGGCATTGTGCCTTTTCTATTTATTTCCGATGCAATTTTTGTGTTTCATCGTCAATAAGTACGTCCAAGGGATACAGTAAACCTGAAGTGAAGCATCGGAATCTATAACTAGTTTCACAGGAATGGTTCAAAACATAGACAGTAAGAAGAGTCAGACTTCTTATACATAAGTCGGCATTATGCCCTTTTCAATTTAATTCCGATGCAATTACTGTGTTTCTTCGTCAATAAGAAGGTCAGAGGGATACAGTAAACTGGCAGTGAAGCATCGGAATCTCTAACTAGTATCACAGGAATGGTTGAAACCATAGTCAGTAAGAAGAGTCAGTCTTCATGTACTTAAGTCGGCATTGTGCCTTTTGTATTTAATTCCGATGCAATATCTGTGTTTCATCGTCATTAAGAAGGTCCAAGGGATACAGTAAACGTGAAGTGAAGCATCGGAATCTATATCTAGTGTCACATTAATGGATCAAATCATAGACAGTAAGGAGAGACAGTCTTCTTGTACTTAAGTCGGCATTGTGCCTTTTGTATTTAATTCCGATGCAATTTCTGTGTTTCATCGTCAATAAGAAGGTCCAAGGGATACAGTAAACCTGAAGTGAAGCATAGGAATCTATAACTAGTGTCACAGGAATGTTTCAAAGCATAGACAGTAAGATGAGTCAGACTTCTTATACATAAGTCGGCATTATGCCCTTTTCAATTTAATTCCGATGCAATTACTGTGTTTCAACGTCAATAAGAAGGTCAGAGGAATACAGTAAACCTACAGTGAAGCATCGGAATCTCTAACTAGTGTTACAGGAATGGTCCAAACCATAGTCAGTAAGAAGAGTCAGTCTTCTAGTACTTAAGTCGGCATTGTGCCTTTTGTATTTGATTCCGAAGCAATTTCTGTGTTTCATCGTCAATAAGAAGGTCAGAGGGATACAGTAAACCTGAAGTAAAGCATCGGAATCTATAACTAGTGTCACAGGAATGGTTCAAAACATAGACAGTATTAATAGTCAGTCTTCTTGTACTTAAGTCGGCATTGAGCATTTTCTATTTAATTCCGATGCAATTTCTGTGTTTCATCGTCAATAAGAAGGTCAGAGGGATACAGTAAACCTGAAGTGAAGCCTCGGAATCTGTAACTAGCGTCACAGGATTGGTTCAAAGCATAGTCAGTAAGAAGAGTCAGTCTTCTTGTACTTAAGTCGGCATTGTGCCTTTTCTATTTAATTCCGATGCAATATCTGTGTTTCATCGTCAATAAGAAGGTCAGAGCGATACAGTAAACCTGAAGTGAAGCATCGGAATCTATGACTAGTGTCAAAGGAATGGTTCAATCATAGACAGTAAGAAGAGTCAGTCTTCTTGTACTTAAGTCGGCATTGTGCCCTTTCTATTTAATTCCAATGCAATTTCTGTGTTTCATCGTCAATAAGAACGTCCAAGGGAAACAGTAAACCTGAAGTGAAGCATCGGAATCTATAACTAGTGTCACAGGAATGGTTCAAAACATAGACAGTAGAAATAGTCAGTCTTCTTGTACTTAAGTCGGCATTGTGCCTTTTCTATTTAATTCCGATGCAATTTCTGTGTTTCATCGTCAATAAGAAATTCCAAGGGATACAGAAAACCTGAAGTGAAGCATCGGAATCTATAACGAGTGTCACAGGAATGGTTCAAAACATAGACAGAAAGAAGAGTCAGTCTTCTTGTACCAAAGGCGGCATTGTGCCTTTTGCATTTAATTCCGATGCAATGTCTGTGATCCATCGTCAATAAGAAGGTCAGAGGAATACAATAAACCTGAAGTGAAGCATCGGAATCTATAACTAGTGTCACAGGAATGGGTTAAAGCACTCAGTAAGAAGAGTCAGTCTTCTTGTACTTAAGTCGGCATTGTGCCTTTTGTATTTGATTCCGATGCAATTTCAGTGTTTCATCGTCAATAAGAAGGTCAGAGGGATACAGTAAACCTGAAGTGGAGCATCGGAATCTATAACTAGTGTCACAGGAATGGTTCAAATCATAGACAGTAGGAAGAGTCAGTCTTCTTGTACTTAAGTCGGCATTGTGCCTTTTGTATTTAATTCCGATACAATTTCTGTGTTTCATCGTCAATAAGGAGGTCCAAGGGACTCAGTAAACCTGAAGTGAAGCATCGGAATCTATAACTAGTGTCACAGGATTGGTTCAAAGCATAGACAGTATGAAAGGTCAGTCTTCTTGTACTTATGTCGGCATTGTGCCTTTTGTATTTAATTCCGATGCAATTTCCGTGTTTCATCGTCAAAAAGAAGGTCAGAGGGATACAGTAAACCTGAAGTGGAGCATCGGAATCTATAACTAGTGTCACAGGAATGGTTCAAATCATAGACAGTAGGAAGAGTCAGTCTTCTTGTACTTAAGTCTGTATTGTGCCAATTGTATTTAACTGCGATGCACTATCTGTGTTTCATCGTCAATAAGAAGATCCATGGGATACAGGAAACCTGAAATGAGGCATCGGAATCTATAACTAGTGTCACAGGAATGTTTCAAAACATAGACAGTAGGATGAGTCGGTCTACATGTACTTAAGTCGGCATTGTGCCTTTTGTATTTAATTCCGATGCAATTTCCGTGTTTCATCGTCAAAAAGAAGGTCAGAGGGATACAGTAAACCTGAAGTGAAGCATCGGAATCTATAACTGGTGTCACAGGAATGGTTCAAAACATAGACAGCAAGAAGAGTCAGACTTCTTATACATAAGTCGGCATTATGCCCTTTTCAATTTAATTCCGATGCAATTACTGTGTATCACCGTCTATAAGAAGGTCAGAGGGATACAGTAAACCTGCAGTGAAGCATCGGAATCTCTAACTAGTGTCACAGGACTGGTTCAAAACATAGAGAGTAGGAGGAGTCAGTCTTCTTGTACTTATGTCGGCATTGTTACTTTTGTATTTAATTCCATTGCAATATCTGTGTTTCATCGTCAATAAGAACGTCCAAGGGATACAGTAAACCTTATGTGAAGCATCGGAATCTATAACGAGTGCCACAGGAATGGTTCAATCCATAGACAGTAGGAAGAGTCAGTCTTCTTGTACTTAAGTCGGCATTGTGCCTTTTCTATTTAATTCCGATGCAATTTCTGTGTTTCATCGTCAATAAGAACGTCCAAGGGATACAGTAAACCTGAAGTGAAGCATCGGAATCTATAACTAGTGTCACAGGAATGGTTCAAATCATAGACAGTAAGAAGAGTCAGTCTTCTTGTACTTAGGTCGGCATTGTGCCCTTTATATTTAATTCCGATGCAATTTCTGTGTTTCATCGTCAATAAGAACGTCCAAGAGAAACAGTAAACCTGAAGTGAAGCATCGGAATTTATAACTAGTGTCACAGGAATGGTTCAAATCTTAGACAGTAGGAAGAGTCAGTCTTCTTGTACTTAAGTCGGCATTGTGGCTTTTCTATTTAATTCCGATGCAATTTCTGTGTTTCATCGTCAATAGGAAAGTCCCAGGGATACAGAAAACCTGAAGGGGAGCATCGGAATCTATAACTAGTGTCACAGGAATGGTTCAAAACATAGACAAAAAGATGAGTCAGTCTTCTTGTACTCAAGTCGAAATTGTGCCTTTTGCATTTAATTTTGATGCAATTTCTGTGATCCATCGTCAAGAAGAAGGTCAGAGGGATACAGTAAACCTGAAGTGAAGCATCGGAATCTATAACTAGTGTCACAGGAATTTTTCAAAACACTCAGTAAGAAGAGTTAGTCTTCTTGTACTTAAGTCGCCATTGTGCCTTTTGTATTTGATTCCGACGCAATATCTGTGTTTCATCGTCAATAAGAAGGTCAGAGGCATACAGTAAACCTGAAGTGTAGCATCGGAATCTATAACTAGCGTCAGAGGAATGGTTCAAATCATAGCCACTAAGAAGAGTCAGTCTGCTTTTACTTAAGACGGCATTGTGCCTTTTGTATTTAATTCCGATGCGATTTCTGTGTTTCATCGGCAATAAGAAGGTCAGAGGTATACAGTGAACCTGAGGTGAAGCATCGGAATCTATAACTAGTGTCACAGGACTGGTTCAAAACATAGAGAGTAGGAGGAGTCAGTCTTCTTGTACTTAAGTCGACATTGTGCCTTTTCTATTTAATTCCGATGCAATTTCTGTATTTCGTCGCCAATAAGAGGGTCCAAAGGATACAGTAAACCTAAAGTGAAGCATCGGAATCTATAACTAATGTCACAGGAATGGTTCAAAGCATAGACAGTAAGGAAGGTCAGTCTTCTTGTACTTAAGTCGGCATTGTGCCTTTTGTATTTAATCCCGATGCAATTTCTGTCTTTCATCGTCAATAAGAAGGTCAGAGGGATACAGTAATCCTGAAGTGAAGCATCGGAATCTATAACTAGTGTCACAGGAATGGTTCAAAACATAGACAGTAGGAAGAGTCAGTGTTCATGTACTTAAGTCAGCATTATGCCTTTTCTAATTAATTCCGATGCACTTTCTAGTGTCACAGGAATGATTCTAATCATAGACAGTAGGAAGAGTCAGTCTTCTTGAACTTAAGGCGGCATTGTGCCTTTTCTATTTAATTCCGATGCAATATCTGTGTTTCATCGTCAATAAGAAGGTCCAAGGGATACAGTAAACATAAAGTGAAGCATCGGAATCTGTAACTAGCGTCACAGGAATGGTTCAAAGCATAGGCACTAAGAAGAGTCAGTCTACTTTAACTTAAGACGGCATTGTGCTTTTTGAATTTAATTCCGATGTGATTTCTGTGTTTCATCGTCAACAAGAAGGTCAGAGGTATACAGTGAACCTGAGGTGAAGCATCGGAATCTATAACTAGTGTCACAGGAATGGTTCAAATCATAGACAGTAATAGGAGTCAGTCTTCTTGTACATTGTGCCTTTTCTATTTAATTCCGATGCAATTTCTGTGTTTCATCGTCAATAAGAACGTCCAAGGGATACAGTAAACCTAAAGTGAAGCATCGGAATCTATAACGAGTGTCACAGGAATGGTTCAAATCATAGACAGTAGGAAGAGTCAGTGTACTTGTACTTAAGTCGGCATTGTGCCTTTTGTATTTAATTCCGATGCAATTTCTTTGTTTCATCGTCAAAAAGAAGGTCAGAGGGATACAGTAAACCTGAAGTGGAGCATCGGAATCTATAACTAGTGTCACAGGAATCGTTCAAAACATAGACAGTAGGAAGAGTCAGTCTTCTTGTACTTAAGTTGGTTTTGTGCCTATTGTATTTAACTCCGAGGCACTATCTGTGTTTCATCGTCAATATGAAGGTCAGAGGAATACAGTACACCTGAAGTGAAGCATCGTAATCTATAACTAGTGTCACAGGAATGTTTCAAACATAGTCAGTAAGAAGAGTCAGTCTTCTTGTACTTAAGTCGGCATTGAGCCTTTTGTATTTAATTCTGATGCAATTACTGTGTTTCATCGTCATTAAGAAGGTCAGAGGTATACAGTGAACCTGAGGTGAAGCATCGGAATCTATAACTAGTGTCACAGGAATGGTTCAAAGCATAGAGAGTAGGAAGAGTCAGTCTTCTTGTACTTAAGTCGACATTGTGCCTTTTCTATTTAATTCCGATGCAATTTCTGTATTTCGTCGCCAATAAGAAGGTCCAAAGGATACAGTAAACCTAAAGTGAAGCATCGGAATCTATAACTAATGTCACAGGAATGGTTCAAAGCATAGACAGTAAGGAAGGTCAGTCTTCTTGTACTTAAGTCGGCATTGTGCCTTTTGTATTTAATCCCGAAGCAATTTCTGTGTTTCATCGTCAATAAGAAGGTCAGAGGGATACAGTAATCCTGAAGTGAAGCATCGGAATCTATAACTAGTGTCACAGGAATGGTTCAAAACATAGACAGTAGGAAGAGTCAGTCTTCTTGTATTTAAGTCAGCATTGTGCCTTTTCTAATTAATTCCGATGCGTTTTCTAGTGTCACAGGAATGATTATAATCATAGACTGTAGGAAGAGTCAGTCTTCTTGAACTTAAGGCGGCATTGTGCCTTTTCTATTTAATTCCGATGCAATATCTGTGTTTCATCGTCAATAAGAAGGTCCAAGGGATACAGTAAACATAAAGTGAAGCATCGGAATCTGTAACTAGCGTCACAGGAATGGTTCAAAGCATTGACACTAAGAAGAGTCAGTCTACTTTTACTTAAGACGGCATTGTGCCTTTTGAATTTAATTCCGATGCGATTTCTGTGTTTCATCGTCAACAAGAAGGTCAGAGGTATACAGTGAACCTGAGGTGAAGCATCGGAATCTATAACTAGTGTCACAGGAATGGTTCAAAACATAGACAGTAGGAAGAGTCAGTCTTCTTGTACCTAAGTCGGCATTGTGCCTATTGTATTTAATTCCGATGCAATTTCTGTGCTTCATCGTCAATAAGAAGGTCAGGGGGATACAGTAATCCTGAAGTGAAGCATCGGAATCTATAACTAGTGTCACAGGAATGGTTCAAAACATAGACAGTAGGAAGAGTCAGTGTTCTTGTACTTAAGTCAGCATTGTGCCTTTTCTAATTAATTCCGATGCAATTTCTGTGTTTCATCGTCAATGAGAACGTCCAAGGGATACAGTAAACCTGAAGTGATGCATCGGAATCTATAACGAGTGTCACAGGAATGGTTCAAATCATAGACAGTAGGAAGAGTCAGTCTTCTTGTACATTGTGCCTTTTCTATTTAATTCCGATGCAATTTCTGTGTTTCATCGTCAATAAGAACGTCCAAGGGATACAGTAAACCTAAAGTGAAGCATCGGAATCTATAACGAGTGTCACAGGAATGGTTCAAATCATAGACAGTAATAGGAGTCAGTCTTCTTGTACTTAAGTCGGCATTGTGCCTTTTGTATTTAATTCCGATGCAATTTCTTTGTTTCATCGTCAAAAAGAAGGTCAGAGGGATACAGTAAACCTGAAGTGGAGCATCGGAATCTATAACTAGTGTCACAGGAATGGTTCAATGCATAGACAGTAGGAAGAGTCAGTCTTCTTGTACTTAAGTCGGTTTTGTGCCTATTGTATTTAACTCCGATGCACTATCTGTGTTTCATCGTCAATACGAAGATCAAAGGGATACAGTAAACCTGAAATGAAACATCGGAATCTATAACTAGTATCACAGGAACGTTTCAAAACATAGACAGTAGGATGAGACAGTCTACATGTACTTAAGTCGGCATTGTGACTTTTGTATTTAACTCCGATG
>NW_025727438.1:0-76957 GCF_021461385.2 Schistocerca piceifrons | reverse complement strand
AACCATTCCTGTGACACTAGTTATAGATTCCGATGCTTCACTTCAGGTTTAGTGTATCCCTCTGACCTTCTTATTGACGATGAAACACAGAAATTACATCGGAATTAAATACAAATGGCACAATGCCGACTTAAGTACAAGATAATTGACTCTTCTTACTGTCTATGTTTGAACCATTCATGTGACACTAGTTATAGATTCCGATGCTTCACTTCAGGTTTACTGTATCCCTGTGACCTTCTTATTGACGATGAAACACAGAGATTGCATCGGAATTAAATACAAAAGCCACAATGCCGACTTAAGTACAAGAAAACTGACTCTTCTTGCTGTCTATGTTTTGAAACATTCATGTGACACTAGTTATAGATTCCGATGCTTCACCTCAGGTTTACTGTATCCCTCTGACCTTTTTATTGAGGATGAAACACAGAAATTGCATCGGAATTAAGTACAAAAGGCACAATTCCGACTTAAGTACAAGAAAACTGACGCTTCTTACTGTCTATGTTTTGAACCATTCCTGTGACACTAGTTATAGATTCCGATGATTCACTTCGGGCTTACTGTATCCCTCGGACCTTCTTATTGACGATGAAACACAGAAATTGCATCGTAAATAAATACAAAAGGCACAATGCCGGCTTAAGTACAAGAAAACTGACTCTTCTTACTGTCTATGTTTTGAACCATTCCTGTGACACTAGTTATAGATACCGACGCTTCACTTCAGGTTTACTGTATCTCTCTGACCTTCTTATTGACGATGAAACACAGAAATTGCATCGGAATTAAATACAAAAGGCACAATGCCGACTTAAGTACAAGAAAACTGACTCTTCTTACTGTCTATGTTTTGAACCATTCCAGTGACACTAGTTATATTTTCCGATGCTTCACTTCAGGTTTACTGTATCCCTCTGACCTTCTTATTGACGATGAAACACAGAAATTTCATCGGAATTAAATACAAAAGGCACAATGCCGACTTAAGTACAAGAAAACTGACTCTTCTTACTGTCTATGTTTTGAACCATTCCTGTGACACTAGATATAGATTCCGATGCTTCACTTCAGGATCTAATGGCTCTGAGAACTATGGGACACCACTGCTGTGGTCATCAGTCCCCTAGAACTTAGAACTACTTAAACCTAACTAACCTAAGGACATCACACACATCCATGCCCGAGGCAGGATTCGAACCAGCGACCGTAGCGGTCGCACGGTTCCGGACTGCGCGCCTAGGCCCGCGAGAGCTTCACTTCAGGTTTACTATATCGCTGTGACCTTCTTATTGACGATGAAACGCAGAAATCGCATCGGAATTAAATACAAAAAGCACAATGCCGACTTAAGTACAAGAAGAATGACTCTTCGTACTGTCTATGTTTTCAACCATTCCTGTGACACTAGTTATAGATTCCGATGCTTCACTTCAGGTTTACTGTATGCCTCTGACCTTCTTATTGACGATGAAACACAGAAATTGCATCGGAGTTAAATACAAAAGGCACAATGCCGATTTAAGTACAAGAAAATTGACTCTTCTTACTGTCAATGCTTTGAACCATTCCTGTGACACTAGTTATGGATTCCAATGCTTCACTTCTGGTTTACTGTATCCCTCTGACCTTCTTATTGACGATGAAACACAGAAATTTTTATGGGAATTAAATGCAAAAGGCACAATGCCGACTTAAGTACAAGAAAACTGACTCTTCTTACTGTCTATGCTTTGAACCATTCCTTCGACACTAGTTATAGATTCCGATGCTTCACCTCAGGTTTACTGTATCCCTCTGACCTTCTAATTGACGATGAAACACAGAAATTACATCGGAATTATATAGAAAAGGCACAATGCCGACTTATGTACAAGAAAATTGACTCATCTTACTGTCTATGTTTTGAACCATTCCTGTGACACTAGTTATAGATTCCGATGCTTCACTTCAGGCTTACTGTATCCCTCTGACCTTGTTATTGACGATGAAACACAGAAATTGCAACGGAATTAAATACAAAAGGCACAATGCCGACTTAAGTACAAGAAAACTGACTCTTCTTACTGTCTAAGTTTGAACCTTTCCTGTTACACTAGTTATAGATTACGATGCTTCACTTCAGCTTTACTGTATCCCTCTTACTTTCTTATTGACGATGAAACACAGAAATTGCATCGGAATTAAATACAAAAGGCACAATGCCGACTTAAGTACAAGAAAACTGACTCTTCTTATTGTCTAAGTTTGAACCATTCCTGTTACACTAGTTATAGATTACGATGCTTCACTTCAGCTTTACTGTATCCCTCTTACCTTCTTATTGACGATGAAACACAGAAATTCCATCGGAAGTAAATACAAAAAGCACAACGCCGACTTAAGTACAAGAAAACTGATCCTTCTTACTGTCTATGCTTTGAACCATTCCTGTGACACTAGTTATAGATTCCGATGCTTCACTTCAGGTTTACTGTATCCCTCTGACCTTCTTATTGACGATGAAACACAGAAATTACATCGGAATTAAATACAAATGGCACAATGCCGACTTAAGTACAAGATAATTGACTCTTCTTACTGTCTATGTTTGAACCATTCATGTGACACTAGTTATTGATTCCGATGCTTCACTTCAGGTTTACTGTATCCCTGTGACCTTCTTATTGACGATGAAACACAGAGATTGCATCGGAATTAAATACAAAAGGCACAATTCCGACTTAAGTACAAGAAAACTGACGCTTCTTACTGTCTATGTTTTGAACCATTCCTGTGACACTAGTTATAGATTCCGATGATTCACTTCGGGCTTACTGTATCCCTCGGACCTTCTTATTGACGATGAAACACAGAAATTGCATCGTAAATAAATACAAAAGGCACAATGCCGGCTTAAGTACAAGAAAACTGACTCTTCTTACTGTCTATGTTTTGAACCATTCCTGTGACACTAGTTATAGATACCGACGCTTCACTTCAGGTTTACTGTATCTCTCTGACCTTCTTATTGACGATGAAACACAGAAATTGCATCGGAATTAAATACAAAAGGCACAATGCCGACTTAAGTACAAGAAAACTGACTCTTCTTACTGTCTATGTTTTGAACCATTCCTGTGACACTAGTTATATTTTCCGATGCTTCACTTCAGGTTTACTGTATCCCTCTGACCTTCTTATTGACGATGAAACACAGAAATTTCATCGGAATTAAATACAAAAGGCACAATGCCGACTTAAGTACAAGAAAACTGACTCTTCTTACTGTCTATGTTTTGAACCATTCCTGTGACACTAGATATAGATTCCGATGCTTCACTTCAGGATCTAATGGCTCTGAGAACTATGGGACACCACTGCTGTGGTCATCAGTCCCCTAGAACTTAGAACTACTTAAACCTAACTAACCTAAGGACATCACACACATCCATGCCCGAGGCAGGATTCGAACCTGCGACCGTAGCGGTCGCACGGTTCCGGACTGCGCGCCTAGGCCCGCGAGAGCTTCACTTCAGGTTTACTATATCGCTCTGACCTTCTTATTGACGATGAAACGCAGAAATCGCATCGGATTTAAATACAAAAAGCACAATGCCGACTTAAGTACAAGAAGAATGACTCTTCTTACTGTCTATGTTTTCAACCATTCCTGTGACACTAGTTATAGATTCCGATGGTTCACTTCAGGTTTACTCTATCCCTCTGACCTTCTTATTGACGATGAAATACAGAAATTGCATCGGAATTAAATACAAAAGGCACAATGCCGACATAAGTACAAGAAAACTGACTCTTTTTACGGTCTACGTTTGAACCATTCATGTGACACTAGTTACAGATTCCGATGCTTCACTTCAGGTTTACTGTATCCCTCTGACCATCTTATTGTTGACGAAACACAGAAATTACATCGGAATTAAATACAAAAGGCACAATGCCGACTTAAGTCCAAGAAAACTGACTCTTCTTACTGTCTATGTTTTGAACCATTCCTGTGACACTAGTTATAGATTCCGATGCTTAACTTCAGGTTACTGTATCCCTCTGACCTTCTTATTGACGATGAAACACAGAAATTGCATCGGAATTCAATACAAAAGGCACAATGACGTCCTAAGTACAAGAAAACTCTTCCTACGGTCTATGTTTTGAACCATTCATGTGACACAAGTTATAGCTTCCGATGCATCACTTCAGGTTTACTGTATCCATCAGACCTTCTTATTGACGATGAAACACAGAAATTGCATCGGAATTAAATACAAAAAGCACAATTCCGACTTAAGTACAAGAAAACTGACTCTTCTTACTGTCTATGATTGAACCATTCCTGTGACACTAGTTATAGATTCCGATGCTTCACTTCAGGTTTACTGTATGCCTCTGACCTTCTTATTGACGATGAAACACAGAAATTGCATCGGAGTTAAATACAAAAGGCACAATGCCGATTTAAGTACAAGAAAACTGACTCTTCTTACTGTCAATGCTTTGAACCATTCCTGTGACACTAGTTATGGATTCCAATGCTTCACTTCTGGTTTACTGTATCCCTCTGACCTTCTTATTGACGATGAAACACAGAAATTTTTATGGGAATTAAATGCAAAAGGCACAATGCCGACTTAAGTACAAGAAAACTGACTCTTCTTACTGTCTATGCTTTGAACCATTCCTTCGACACTAGTTATAGATTCCGATGCTTCACCTCAGGTTTACTGTATCCCTCTGACCTTCTAATTGACGATGAAACACAGAAATTACATCGGAATTATATAGCAAAGGCACAATGCCGACTTATGTACAAGAAAATTGACTCATCTTACTGTCTATGTTTTGAACCATTCCTGTGACACTAGTTATAGATTCCGATGCTTCACTTCAGGTTTACTGTATCCCTCTGACCTTGTTATTGACGATGAAACACAGAAATTGCAACGGAATTAAATGCAAAAGGCACAATGCCGACTTAAGTACAAGAAAACTGACTCTTCTTACTGTCTAAGTTTGAACCATTCCTGTTACACTAGTTATAGATTACGGTGCTTCACTTCAGCTTTACTGTATCCATCTTACTTTCTTGTTGACGATGAAACACAGAAATTGCATCGGAATTAAATACAAAAGGCACAACGCCGACTTAAGTACTAGAAAACTGACCCTTCTTACTGTCTATGTTTTGAACCATTCCTGTGACACTAGTTATAGATTCCGATGCTTCACTTCAGGTTTACTGTATCCCCCTGACCTTCTTATTGACGATGAAACACAGAAATTACGTCGGAATTAAATGCAAATGGCACAATGCCGACTCAAGTACAAGATAACTGACTCTTCTTACTGTCTTTGTTTGAACCATTCATGTGACACTAGTTATAGATTCCGATGCTTCACTTCAGGTTTACTGTATCCCTGTGACCTTCTTATTGACGATGAAACACAGAGATTGTATCGGAATTAAATACAAAAGACACAATGCCGACTTAAGTACAAGAAAATTGACTCTTCTTGCTGTCTATGTTTTAAACCATTCATGTGACACTAGTTATAGATTCCGATGCTTCACTTCAGGTTTACTGTATCCCTCTGACCTTTTTATTGACGATGAAACACAGAAATTGCATCGGAATTAAATACAAAAGGCACAATGCCGACTTCAGTACAAGAAAACTGACTCTTCTTACTGTCTATGTTTTGAACCATTCCTGTGACACTAGTTATAGATTCCGATGATTCACTTCAGGTTTACTGTATCCCTCGGACCTTCTTATTGACGATGAAACACAGAAATTGCATCGGAAATAAATACAAAAGGCAGAATGCCGATTTAAGTACAAGAAAACTGACTCCTCTTACTGTCTATGCTTTGAACCATTCCTATGACACTAGTTATAGATTCCGATGCTCCACTTCATTTTTACTGTATCCCTCTGACCTTCTTATTGACGATGAAACACAGAAATTACATCGCAATTATATAGAAAATGCACAATGCCGACTTAAGTACAAGAAAACTGACTCTTCTTACTGTCTATGTTTTGAACCATTCCTGTGACACTAGTTATAGATTCCGATGCGTCACCTCAGGTTTACTGTATCCCTCTGTCCTTCTTATTGACGATGAAACACAGAAATTGCAACGGAATTAAATACAAAAGGCACAATGCCGATTTAAGTACTAGAAAACTGACTCTTCTTACTGTCTATGCTTTGAACCATTCCTGTGACACTAGTTATAGACTCCGATGCTTCACTTCAGCTTTATTGTATCCCTCTTATCTTCTTATTGACGATGAAACACAGAAATTGCATCGGAATTAAATACAAAAGGCACAACGCCGACTTAAGTACAAGAAAACTGACCCTTCTTACTGTCTATGTTTTGAACCATTCCTGTGACACTAGTTTTAGATTCCGACGATTCACTTCAGGTTTACTGTATCCCTCGGACCTTCTTATTGATGATGAAACACAGAAATTACATCGGAAATAAATACAAAAGGAACAATGCCGACTTAAGTACAAGAAAACTGACTCTTTCTACTGTCTATGTTTGAACCATTCCTGTGACACTAGTTATTGATTCCGATGCTTCACTTCAGGTTTACTGTATCCCTCTGACCTTCTTGTTGACGATGAAACACAGAAATTGCACCGGAATTAAATACAAAAGGCACAATGACGACTTAAGTACAAGAAAACTGACTATTCTTCCTGGCTATGTTTTGAACCATTTCTGTGACACTAGTTATAGATTCCGATGCTTCACTTCAGGTTTACTGTATCCCTCTGACCTCCTTATTGACGATGAAACACAGAAATTGCATCGTAATTAATTACAAAAGGCACAATGCCGATTTAAGTACAAAAAAACTGACACTTCTTACTGACTATGTTTTGAACCATTCATGTAACACTAATTATAGATTCCGATGCCTTACTCCAGGTTTACTGTATCCCTCTGACCTTCTTATTGACGATGAAACACAGAAATTGCTTCGGATTTAAATACAAAAGGCACAATGCCCAATTAAGTACGAGAAAACTGAATCTTCTTACTGTCTATGTTTTGAACCATTCCTGTGACACTATTAATAGATTCCGATGCTTCACTTGAGGCATACAGTCTCCCTCTGACCTTCTTATTGACGATGAAACATAGAAATTGCATCGGAATGAAATATAAAAGGAACAATGCCGACTTAGGTACAAGAAAACTGACTCTTCTTACTGTCAATGCTTTGAACCATTCCTGTGACACTACTTATAGATTCCGTTGCTTTACTCCAGGTTTACTGTATCCCTCTGACCTTCTTATTGACGATGAAACACAGAAATTGCTTCGGAATTAAATACAAAAGGCACAATGCCCACTTAAGTACGAGAAAACTGACTCTTCTTACTGTCTATGTTTTGAACCATTCCTGTGACACTATTAATAGATTCCGATGCTTCACTTGAGGCATACTGTATCCCTCTGACCTTCTTATTGACGATGAAACACAGAAATTTCATCGGAATTAAAGACAAAAGGCACAATGCCGACTTAAGTACAAGAAAACTGAATCTTCTTACTGTCTATGTTTCGAACCATTCCTTCGACACTAGTTATAGATTCCGATGCTTCACTTCAGGTTTACTGTATCCCTCTGACCTTCTAATTGACGATGAAACACAGAAATTACATCGGAATTAAATAGAAAAGGCACAATGCCGACTTCAGTACAAGAAAACTGACTCTTCTTACTGTCTATGTTTTGAACCATTCCTGTGACCCTAGTTATAGATCCGATGCTTCACCTCAGGTTTACTGTATCCCTCAGACCTTCTTATTGACGATGAAACCCAGAAATTGCGTCGGAATTAAATACAAAAGGCACAATGCTGTCTTAAGTACAAGAAAACTGACTCTTCCTACTGTCTATGTTTTCATCCATTCCTGTGACACTAGTTATAGATTCCGATGCTTCACTTCAGGTATACTGTATCCCTCTGACCTTCTTATTGACGATGAAACATATAAATTACATCGAAATAAAATAGAAAAGGAACAATGCCGACTTAGGTACAAGAAACCTGACTCTTCTTACTGTCTATGTTTTGAACCATTCCTGTGACGTTAGGTATAGATTCCGATGCTTCACTACAGGTTTACTGTATCCCTCTGACCTTGTTATTGAAGATGAAACACAGATATTGCATCGGAATTAAATATAAAAAGCACAATGCCGACTTAAGTACAAGAAAATTGACTCATCTTACTGTCTATGCTTTGAACCATTGCTGTGACACTAGTTATTGATTCCGATGCTTCACTTCAGGTTTACTGTATCCCTCTGACCTTCTTATAGACGATGAAACACAGAAATTGCATCGGAATTAAATACAAAAGGCACAATGCCGACTTAAGTACAAGAAAACTGACTCTTCTTACTGTCAATGTTTTGAACCATTCCTGTGACACTAGATATAGATTCCGATGCTTCACTTCAGGTTCAAATGGCTCTAGGAACTATGGGACTCAACTGCTGTGGACATCAGTACCCTAGAACTTAGAACTACTTAAACCTAACTAACCTAAGGACATCACAGACATCCATGCCCGAGGCAGGATTCGAACCTGCGACCGTAGCGGTCGCACGGTTCCGGTCTGCGCGCCTAGAACCGCGAGAGCTTCACTTCAGGTTTACTATAACCCTCTGACCTTCTTATTGACGATGAAACGCAGAAATCGCATCGGAATTAAATACAAAAAGCACAATGCCGACTTAAGTACGGGAAAAATGACTCTTCTTACTGACTATGTTTTGAACCATTCATGTGACACTAGTTATAGATTCCGATGCTTTACTCCAGGTTTACTGTATCCCTCTGACCTTCTTATTGACGATGAAACACAGAAATTGCTTCGGAATTAAATACAAAAGGCACAATGCCGACTTAAGTACAAGAAAACTGACTCTTCTTACTGTCTATGTTTTGAACCATTCCTGTGACACTACTTACAGATTCCGATGCTTCACTTGAGGTATACTGTATCTATCTAATCGTCAATTAGAAGGTCAGAGTGATACAGTAAACCTGAAGTGAAGCATCGGAATCTGTAACCAGTGTCGAAGGAATGGTTCATTACATAGACAGTAGGAAGAGTCAGTTTTCTTGTGCCTTTTGTATTTAATTCCGATGAAATTTCTGAGTTTCATCGTCAATAAGAAGGTCAGAGGGATACAGTAAACCTGAAGTGAAGCAACGGAATCCGTAACTAGTGTCACAGGAATGGTTCAAAGCATTGACGGTAAGAAGAGTCAGTTTTCTTGTACCTAAGTCGGCATTGTTCCTTTTCTATTTCATTCCGATGCAATTTCTATGTTTCATCGTCAATAAGAAGGTCAGAGGGATACAGTATACCTCAAGTGAAGCATCGGAATCTATATCTAGTGTCACAGGAATGGTTCAAAACATAGACAGTAAGAAAAGTCAGTTTCCTTGTACTTAGGGACATCACAGACATCCATGCCCGAGGCAGGATTCGAACCTGCGACCGTAGCGGTCGCACGGTTCCGGTCTGCGCGCCTAGAACCGCGAGAGCTTCACTTCAGGTTTACTATAACCCTCTGACCTTCTTATTGACGATGAAACACAGAAATGTCATAGGAATTAAATCCAAAAGGCACAATGCCGACTTATGTACAAGAAAACTGACTCTTCTTGCTGTCTATGTTTTGAACCATTCCTTCGACACTAGTTATAGATTCCGATGCTTCACTTGAGGTTTACTGTATCCCTCTGACCTTCTAATTGACGATGAAACACAGAAATTACATCGGAATTAAATAGAAAAAGCACAATGCCGACTTCAGTACAAGAAAACTGACTCTTCCTACTGTCTATGTTTTGAACCATTCCTGTGACGCTAGTTATAGATTCCGATGCTTCACCTCGGTTACTGTATCCCTCTGACCTTCTTATTGACGATGAAACACAGAAATTGCTTCTGAATGAAATAGAAAAGGAACAAAGCCGACTTAGGTACAAGAAAACTGACTCTTCTTACTGTCTATGTTTTGAACCAATCCTGTGACACTAGTTATACATTCCGATGCTTCACTTCAGGTTTACTGTATCCCTTTGACCTTCTTATTGAAGATGAAACACAGATATTGCATCGGAATGAAATACAAAAGGCACAATGCCGACTTAAGTACAAGAAAACTGGCTCTTCTTACTGTCTATGTTTTGAACCATTGCTGTGACACTAGTTATTGATTCCGATGCTTCACTTCAGGTTTACTGTATCCCTCTGACATTCTTATTGACGATGAAACACAGAAATTGCATCAGAATTAAATACAAAAGGCACAATGCCGACTTAAGTACAAGAAAACTGCCTCTTCTTACTGTCTATGTTTTGAACCATTCCTGTGACACTAGATATAGATTCCGATGCTTCACTTCAGGTTCAAATGGCTCTGAGAACTATGGGACTCAACTGCTGTGGTCATCAGTCCCCTAGAACTTAGAACTACTTAAATCTAACTAACCTAAGAACATCACACACATCCATGACCGAGGCAGGATTCGAACCTGCGACCGTAGCGGTCGCATGGTTCCGGACTGCGCGCCTAGAACCGCGAGAGCTTCGCCTCAGGTTTACTATATCCCTCTGACCTTCTTATTGACGATGAAACGCAGAAATCGCATCGGAATTAAATACAAAAATCACAATGCCGACTTAAGTACAAGAAAAATGACTCTTCTTACTGTCTATGTTTTGAACCATTCCTGTGACACTAGTTATAGAATCCGATGCTTCACTTCAGATTTACTGTATCCCTCTGACCTTCTTATTGACGATGAAACACAGAAATTGCATCGGAATTAAATACAAAAGGCACAATGCCGACTTAAGTACAAGAAAACTGACTCTTCTTACTGTCTATGTTTTGAACCATTCCTGTGACACTACATATAGATTCCGATGCTTCACTTGAGGTATACAGTATCCCTCTGACCTTCTTATTGACGATGAAACATAGAAATTGCATAGGAATGAAATAGAAAAGGAACAATGCCGACTTAGGTACAAGAAAACTGACTCTTCTTACCGTCAATGCTTTGAACCATTCCTGTGACACTAGTTACGGATTCCGTTGCTTCACTTCAGATTTACTGTATCCCTCTGACCTTCTTATTGACGATGAAACTCAGAAATTTCATCGGAATTAAATACAAAAGGCACAATGCCGACTTAAGTACAAGAAAACTGACTCTTCTTAATGTCTATGTTTTGAACCATTCCTGTGACCCTAGTTATAGATTCCGATGCTTCACTTCAGGTTTACTGTATCCCTCAGACCCTCTTATTGACGATGAAACACAGAAATTGCTTCGGAATTAAATACAAAAGGCACAATGCCGACTTAAGTACAAGAAAACTGACTCTTCTTACTGTCTATGTTTTGAACCATTCCTGTGACACTACTTACAGATTCCGATGCTTCACTTGAGGTAAACTGTATCTATCTAATCGTCAATTAGAAGGTCAGAGTGATACAGTAAACCTGAAGTGAAGCATCGGAATCTGTAACCAGTGTCGAAGGAATGGTTCATTACATAGACAGTAGGAAGAGTCAGTTTTCTTGTGCCTTTTGTATTTAATTCCGATGAAATTTCTGAGTTTCATCGTCAATAAGAAGGTCAGAGGGATACAGTAAACCTGAAGTGAAGCAACGGAATCCGTAACTAGTGTCACAGGAATGGTTCAAAGCATTGACGGTAAGAAGAGTCAGTTTTCTTGTACCTAAGTCGGCTTTGTTCCTTTTCTATTTCATTCCGATGCAATTTCTATGTTTCATCGTCAATAAGAAGGTCAGAGGGATACAGTATACCTCAAGTGAAGCATCGGAATCTATATCTAGTGTCACAGGAATGGTTCAAAACATAGACAGTAAGAAAAGTCAGTTTCCTTGTACTTAGGGACATCACAGACATCCATGCCCGAGGCAGGATTCGAACCTGCGACCGTAGCGGTCGCACGGTTCCGGTCTGCGCGCCTAGAACCGCGAGAGCTTCACTTCAGGTTTACTATAACCCTCTGACCTTCTTATTGACGATGAAACACAGAAATGTCATAGGAATTAAATCCAAAAGGCACAATGCCGACTTATGTACAAGAAAACTGACTCTTCTTGCTGTCTATGTTTTGAACCATTCCTTCGACACTAGTTATAGATTCCGATGCTTCACTTGAGGTTTACTGTATCCCTCTGACCTTCTAATTGACGATGAAACACAGAAATTACATCGGAATTAAATAGAAAAAGCACAATGCCGACTTCAGTACAAGAAAACTGACTCTTCCTACTGTCTATGTTTTGAACCATTCCTGTGACGCTAGTTATAGATTCCGATGCTTCACCTCGGTTACTGTATCCCTCTGACCTTCTTATTGACGATGAAACACAGAAATTGCTTCTGAATGAAATAGAAAAGGAACAAAGCCGACTTAGGTACAAGAAAACTGACTCTTCTTACTGTCTATGTTTTGAACCAATCCTGTGACACTAGTTATACATTCCGATGCTTCACTTCAGGTTTACTGTATCCCTTTGACCTTCTTATTGAAGATGAAACACAGATATTGCATCGGAATGAAATACAAAACGCACAATGCCGACTTAAGTACAAGAAAACTGGCTCTTCTTACTGTCTATGTTTTGAACCATTGCTGTGACACTAGTTATTGATTCCGATGCTTCACTTCAGGTTTACTGTATCCCTCTGACATTCTTATTGACGATGAAACACAGAAATTGCATCAGAATTAAATACAAAAGGCACAATGCCGACTTAAGTACAAGAAAACTGCCTCTTCTTACTGTCTATGTTTTGAACCATTCCTGTGACACTAGATATAGATTCCGATGCTTCACTTCAGGTTCAAATGGCTCTGAGAACTATGGGACTCAACTGCTGTGGTCATCAGTCCCCTAGAACTTAGAACTACTTAAATCTAACTAACCTAAGAACATCACACACATCCATGACCGAGGCAGGATTCGAACCTGCGACCGTAGCGGTCGCATGGTTCCGGACTGCGCGCCTAGAACCGCGAGAGCTTCGCCTCAGGTTTACTATATCCCTCTGACCTTCTTATTGACGATGAAACGCAGAAATCGCATCGGAATTAAATACAAAAATCACAATGCCGACTTAAGTACAAGAAAAATGACTCTTCTTACTGTCTATGTTTTGAACCATTCCTGTGACACTAGTTATAGAATCCGATGCTTCACTTCAGATTTACTGTATCCCTCTGACCTTCTTATTGACGATGAAACACAGAAATTGCATCGGAATTAAATACAAAAGGCACAATGCCGACTTAAGTACAAGAAAACTGACTCTTCTTACTGTCTATGTTTTGAACCATTCCTGTGACACTACATATAGATTCCGATGCTTCACTTGAGGTATACAGTATCCCTCTGACCTTCTTATTGACGATGAAACATAGAAATTGCATAGGAATGAAATAGAAAAGGAACAATGCCGACTTAGGTACAAGAAAACTGACTCTTCTTACCGTCAATGCTTTGAACCATTCCTGTGACACTAGTTACGGATTCCGTTGCTTCACTTCAGATTTACTGTATCCCTCTGACCTTCTTATTGACGATGAAACTCAGAAATTTCATCGGAATTAAATACAAAAGGCACAATGCCGACTTAAGTACAAGAAAACTGACTCTTCTTAATGTCTATGCTTTGAACCATTCCTGTGACCCTAGTTATAGATTCCGATGCTTCACTTCAGGTTTACTGTATCCCTCAGACCCTCTTATTGACGATGAAACACAAAAATTGCTTCGGAATTAAATACAAAAGGCACAATGCCGACTTAAGTACAAGAAAACTGACTCTTCTTACTGTCTATGTTTTCATCAATTCGTGTGACACTAGATATAGATTCCGATGCTTCCCTTACGGTGTACTGTATCCCTCTGACCTTCTTATTGAAGATGAAACGCAGATATTACATCGGAATTAAATACAAAATGCACAATGCCGACTTAAGTACAAGAAAACTGACTCATCTTACTGTCTATGTTTTGAACCATTGCTGTGACACTAGTTATTGATTCCGATGCTTCACTTCAGGGTTACTGTATCCCTCTCACATTCTTATTGACGATGAAACACAGAAATTGCATCGGAATTAAATACAAAAGGCACAATGCCGACTTAAGTACAAGGAAACTGACTCTTCTTACTGTCTATGTTTTGAACCATTCCTGTGACACTAGATATAGATTCCGATGCTTCACTTCAGGTTTAAATGGCTCTGAGAACTATGGGACTCAACTGCTGTGGTCATCAGTCCCCTAGATCCTAGAACTACTTAAACCTAACTAACCTAAAGACATCACACACATCCATGCCCAAGGCAGGATTCGTACCTGCGACCGTAGCGGTCGCACGGTTCCGGACTGCGCGCCTAGAACCGCGAGAGCTTCACTTCAGGTTTACTATAACCCACAGACCTTCTTATTGACGATGAAACGCAGAAATCGCATCGGAATTAAATACAAAAAGCACAATGCCGAATTAAGTACAAGAAAAGTGACTCTTCTTACTGACTATGTTTTGAACCATTCATGTGACACTAGTTATAGATTCCGATGCTTTACTCCAGGTTTACTGTATCCCTCTGAACTTTTTATTGACGATCAAACATAGACATTGCATCGGAATGAAATAGAAAAGGAACAAAGCCGACTTAGGTACAAGAAAACTGACTCTTCTTACTGTTTATGTTTTGAACCATTCCTGTGACACTAGTTATAGATTCCGATGCTTCACTTCAGGTTTACTGTATCCCTCTAACCTTCTTATTGAAGATGAAACACAGATATTGCATCGGAATTAAATACAAAAGGCACAATGCCGACTTAAGTACAAGAAAACTGACTCTTCTTACTGTCTATGCTTTGAACCATTGCTGCGACACTAGTTATTGATTCCGATGCTTCACTTCAGGTTTACTGTGTCCCTCTGACCTTCTTATTGACGATGAAACACAGAAATTGCGTCGGAATTGAATACAAAAGACACAATGCCGACTTAAGTACAAGAAAACTGACTCTTCTTACTGGCTATGGTTTGAACCATTCCTGTGACACTAGATATAGATTCCGATGCTTCACTTCATGTTCAAATAGCTCTGAGAACTATGGCACTCAACTGCTGTGGTCATCAGTCCCCTACAACTTAGAACAACTTAAACCTAACTAACCTAAGGACATCACACACATCCATGCTCGAGGCAGGATTCGAACCTGCGACCGTAGCGGTCGCACGGTTCCGGACTGCGAGCCTAGAACCACGAGAGCTTCACCTCAGGTTTACTATATCCCTCTGACCTACTTATTGACGATGAAACGCAGAAATCGCATAGGAATTAAATACAAAAAGCACAATGCCGACTTAAGTACAAGAAAAATGACTCTTCTTACTGTCTATGTCTTGAACCATTCCTGTGACACTAGTTATAGATTCCGATGCTTCACTTCAGGTTTACTGTATCCCTCTGACCTTCTTATTGACGATGAAACACAGAAATTGCATCGGAATTAAATACAAAAGGCACAATGCCGACTTAAGTACAAGAAAACTGACTCTTCTTACTGTCTATGTTTGAACCATTCATGTGACACTAGTTATAGATTCCGATGCTTCACTTCAGGTTTACTGTATCCCCCTGACCATCTTATTGTTGATGAAACACAGAAATTGGATCGGAATTAAATACAAAATGCACAATGCCGACTTAAGTACAAGAAAACTGACTCTTCTTACTGTCTATGTTTTGAACCATTCATGTGACACTAGTTATAGATTCCGATGATTCACTTCAGTTTTACTGTATCCCTCGGAAACCCTTATTGACGGTGAAACACAGAAATTGCATCGGAAAAAAGTACAAAAGGCACAATGCCGACTTAAGTACAAGAAAACTGACTCTTCTTACTGTCTATGTTTTGAACTATTCCTGTGACACTAGTTATAGATTCCGATGATTCACTTCATGTTTACTGTCTCCCTCGGACCTTCTTATTGACGATGAAACACAGAAATTGCATCGGAAATAAATACAAAAATGCACAATGCCGACTTAACTACAAGAAAACTGACTCTTCCTACTGTCTATGTTTGAACCATTCCTGTGACACTAGTTATTGATTCCGATGCTTCACTTCAGGTTTACTGTATCCGTCTGACCTTCCTGTTGACTATGAAACACAGAAATTGCACCGGAATTAAATACAAAAGGCACAATGCCGACTTAAGTAGAAGAAAACTGACCCTTCTTACTGTCTATGTTTTGAACCATTCCTGTGACACTAGTTATAGATTCCGATGCTTCACTTCAGGTTTACTGTATCCCTCTGACCTTCTTGTTGACGATGAAACACAGAAATTTCATCGGAATTAAATACAAAAGGCACAATGCCGACTTACGTACAAGAAAACTGACTCTTCTTGCTGTCTATGTTTTGAACCACTCCTGTGACACTAGTTATAGATTCCGATGCTTCACTTCAGGTTTACTGTATCCCTCTGACCTCCTTATTGACGATGATACACAGAAATTGCATCGGAATTAATTACAAAAGGCACAATGCCGACTTAAGTACAAGAAAACTGACTCTTCTTACTGTCTATGTTTCGAACCATTCCTTCGACACTAGTTATAGATTCCGATGATTCACTTCAGGTTTACTGTATCCCTATGACCTTCTAATTGACGATGAAGCACAGAAATTACATCGGAATTAAATAGAAAAGGCAGAATGCCGACTTCAGGAAAAGAAAACTGACTCTTCTTGCTGTCTATGTTTTGAACCACTCCTGTGACACTAGTTATAGATTCCGATGCTTCACTACAGGATTACTGTATCCCTCTGACCTTGTTATTGAAGATGAAACACAGATATTGCATCGGAATTAAATACAAAAGGCACAATGCCGACTTAAGTACAAGAAAATTGACTCTTCTACCTGTCTATGTTTTGAACCATTGCTGTGACACTAGTTATTGATTCCGATGCTTCACTTCAGGTTTACTGTATCCCTCTGACCTTCTTATTGACGATGAAACTCAGAAATTGCATCGGAATTAAATACAAAAGGCACAATGCCAACTTAAGTACAAGAAAACTGACTCTTCTTACTGTCTATGTTTTGAACCATTCCTGTGACACTAGATATAGATTCCGTTGCTTCACTTCAGGTTCAAATGGCTCTGAGAACTATGGGACTCAACTGCTGTGGACATCAGTCCACTAGAACTTAGAACTACGTAAACCTAACTAACCTATAGGACATCACACACACCCATGCCCCAGGCAGGATTCGAACCTGCGACCGTAGCGGTCGCACGGTTCCTTACTGCGCGCCTAGAACCGCGAGAGCTTCACTTCAGGTTTACTATAACCCTCTGACCTTATTATTGACGATGAAACGCAGAAATCGCATCGGAATTAAATACAAAAAGCACAATGCCGACTTAAATACAAGAAAACTGACTCTTCTTACTGGCTATGTTTAGAACCATTCATGTGACACTAGTTATAGATTCCGATGCTTTACTCCAGGTTTACTGTATCCCTCTGACTTTCTTATTGACGATGAAACACAGAAATTGCTTCGGAATTAAATACAAAACACACAATGCCGACTTAAGTACAAGAAAACTGACTCTTCTTACTGTCTATGTTTTGAACTATTCCTGTGACACTACTTATAGATTCCGATGCTTCACTTGAGGTATACAGTATCCCTCTGACCTTCTTATTGACGATGAAACATAGAAATTGCATCGGAATGAAATAGAAAAGGAACAATGCCCACTTAGGTACAAGAAAACTGACTCTTCTTACTGTCAATGCTTTGAACCATTCCTGTGACACTCGTTATGGATTCCGTTGCTTCACTTCAGGTTTACTGTATCCCTCTGACCTTCTTATTGACGATGAAACTCAGAAATTTCATCGGAATTACATACAAAAGGCACATTGCCGACATAAGTACAAGAAAACTGACTCTTCTTACTGTCTATGTTTTGAACCATTCCTTGACATTATTTACAGATTCCGATGCTTCACTTCAGGTTTACTGTATCACTCTGACCTTCTAATTGACGATGAAACACAGAAATTACATCGGAATTAAATAGAAAAAGCAGAATGCCAACTTCAGTACAAGAAAACTGACTCTTCTTACTGTCTATGTTTTGAACTATTCCTGTGACCCTAGTTATAGATTCCGATGCTTCACTTCAGGTTTACTGTATCCCTCAGACCTTCGTATTGACGATGAAACACAGAAATTGCTTCGGAATTAATTACAAAAGGCACAATGCCGACTTAAGTACAAGAAAACTGACTCTTCTTACTGTCTATGTTTTCATCCATTCCTGTGACACTAGTTATAGATTCCGATGCTTCACTTAAGGTATACTGTATCCCTCTGACCTTCTTATTGAAGATGAAACACAGATATTGCATCGGAATTAAATACAAAAGGCACAATGCCGACTTAAGTACAAGAAAACTGACTCTTCTTAGTGTCTATGTTTTGAACCATTGCTGTGATACTAGTTATTGATTCCGATGCTTCACTTCAGGTTTTCTGTATCCCTCTGACCTTCTTATTGACGATGAAACACAGAAATTGCATCGGAATTAAATACAAAAGGCACAATACCGACCTAAGTACAAGGAAACGGACTCTTCTTACTGTCTATGCTTTGAACCATTCCTGTGACACTAGATATAGATTCCGATGCTTCACTTCAGGTTCAAATGGCTCTGAGAACTATGGGACTCAACTGCTGTGGTCATCAGTCCCCTAGAACTTAGAACTACTTAAACCTAACTAACCTAAGGACATCACACACATCCATGCCCGAGGCAGGAATTGTACCTGCGACCGTAACGTTCGCACGGTTCCGGACTGCGCGCCTAGAACCGCGAGAGCTTCACTTCAGGTTTACTATAACCCTCTGACCTTCTTATTGACGATGAAACGCAGAAATCGCATCGGAATTAAATACAAAAAGCACAATGCCGACTTAAGTACAAGAGAAATGACTCTTCTTACTGACTATATTTTGAGCCATTCATGTGACACTAGTTATAGATTCCGATGCTTTACTCCAGGTTTACTGTATCCCTCTGACCCTCTTATTGACGATGAAACATAGAAATTGCTTCGGAATTAAATACAAAAGGCACAATGCCGACTTAAGTACAAGAACACTGACTCTTCTTACTGTCTATGTTTTGAACCATTCCCGTGACACTACTTATAGATTCCGATGCTTCACTTGAGGTATACTGTATCCCTCTGATCTTCTTATTGACGATGAAACATAGAAATTGCATCGGAATGAAATAGAAAAGGAACAATGCCGACTTAGGTACAAGAAAACTGACTCTTCTTACTGTCTGTGCTTTGAACCATTCCTGTGACACTAGTTATAGATTCCGATGCTTCACTTCACGTTTACTGTATCCCTCTGACCTTCTTATTGACGATGAAACAAAGAAATTGCATCGGAATTAAATACAGAAGACACAATGCCGAGTTAAGTACAAGAAAACTGACTCTTCTTACTGTCTATGTTTGAACCATTCATGTGACAATAGTTATAGATTCCGATGCTTCACTTCAGGTATACTGTATCCCCCTGACCATGTTATTGTTGATGAAACACAGAAATTGGATCGGAATTAAATACAAAAGGCACAATGCCGACTTAAGTACAAGAAAACTGACTCTTCTTACTGTCTATGTTTTGAACCATTCCTGTGACACTAGTTATAGATTCCGATGCTTCATTTCAGGTTACTGTATCCCTCTGACCTTCTTATTGACGAAGAAACACAGAAATTGCATCGGAAGTAATTACAAAAGGCACAATGACGACCTAAGTACAAGGAAACACTTAATACTGTCTATGTTTTGAACCATTCATGTGACACTAGTTATAGCTTCCGATGCTTCACTTCAGGTTTACTGCATCCCTCTGACCTTTTTATTGACGATGAAACACAGAAATTGAATAGGAATTAAATACAAAAGGCACAATGCCGACTTAAGTACAAGAAAACTGACTCTTCTTACTGTCTATGTTTTGAACCATTCCTGTGACACTAGTTATAGATTCCGATGATTCACTTCAGGTTTACTGTATCCCTCGGACACCCTTATTGACTGTGAAACACAGAAATTGCATCGGAAATAAATACAAAATGCACAATGCCGACTTAAGTACAAGAAAACTGACTCCTCTTACTGTCTATGTTTTGAACCATTCCTGTGACACTAGTTATAGATTCCAATGATTCACTTCAGGTTTACTGTATCCCTCGGACTTTCTTATTGACAATGAAACACAGAAATTGCATCGGAAATAAATACAAAAGGCACAATGCCGACTTAAGTACAAGAAAACTGACTCTTCCTCCTGTCTATGTTTGAACCATTCCTGTGACACTAGTTATTGGTTCCGATGCTTCACTTCAGGTTTATAGTATCCCTCTGACCTTCTTGTTGGCGATGAAACACGGAAATTGCACCGGAATTAAATACCAAAGGCAAAATGCCGACTTAAGTACAAGAAAACTGACTATTCTTCCTGACTATGTTTTGAACCATTCCTGTGACACTAGTTATAGATTCCGATGCTTCACTTCAGGTTTACTTTATCCTTCTGACCTTCTTATTGACTATGAAACACAGATATTGCATCGGAATTAAATACAAATGGCACAATGACGACTTAAGTACAAGAAAACTGACTCTTCTTACTGTCTATGTTTTAAACCATTCCTGTGACACTAGTTATAGATTCCAATGCTTCACTTCAGGTTTACAGTTTCCCTCTGACCTTCTTATTGACGATGAAACACAGAAATTGCATCGGAGTTAAATACAAAAGGCACATTGCCGACTTAAGTACAAGAAAACTGACTCTTCTTACAGTCTATGTTTTGAACCATTCCAGTGACACTAGTTATAGATTCCGATGCTTCACTTCAGGTTTACTGTATTCCTCTGACCTTCTTATTGACGATGAAACACAGAAATTGCATCGGAATTAAATACAAAAGGCACAATGCCGACTTAAGTACAAGAAAACTGACTCTTCTTGCTGTCTATGTTTGAACCATTCATGTGACACTAGTTATAGTTTCCGATGCTTCACTTCAGGTTTACTGTATCCCTCTGACCTCCTTATTGACGATGAAACACAGAAATTGCATCGGAATTAATTACAAAAGGTACAATGCCGACTTAAGTACAAGAAAACTGACTCTTCTTACTGTCTATGTTTCGAACCATTCCTTCGACACTAGTTATAGATTCCGATGCTTCACTTCAGGTTTACTGTATCCCTCTGACCTTCTTATTGACGATGAAATATAGAAATTGCATCGGAATAAAATAGAAAAGGAACAATGCCGACTTAGGTACAAGAAAACTGACTCTTCTTACTGTCTATGTTTGAACCATTCCTGTGACCCTAGTTATAGATTCCGATGCTTCACCTCAGGTTTACTGTATCCCTCAGACCTTCTTATTGACGATGAAACACAGAAATTGCATCGGAATTAAATACAAAAGGCACAATGCCGACTTAAGTACAAGAAAACTGACTCTTCTTACTGTCTATGTTTTGAACCATTCCAGTGACACTAGTTATAGATTCCGATGCTTCACTTCAGGTTTACTGTATCCCTCTGACCTTCTTATTGACGATGAAACACAGATATTGCATCGGAATTAAATACAAAAGGCACAACGCCGACTTAAGTACAAGATAACTGACTCTTCTTACTGCCTATGTTTTGAACCATTCCTGCGACTCTAGTTATAGATTCCGATGCTTCACTTCAGCTTTACTGTATCCCTCTGACCTTCTTATTGACGATGAAACACAGAAATTGCATCGGAATTAAATACAAAAGGCACAACGCCGACTTAAGTACAAGAAAACTGACCCTTCTTACTGTCTATATTTTGAACCATTCCTGTGACACTAGTTATAGATTCCGATGCTTCACTTCAGGTTTACTGTATCCCTCTGACCTTCTTATTGACGATGAAACACAAAATTTTTTTCGGAATTAAATACAAAACGCACAATGCCGACTTAAGTACAAGATAACTGACTCTTCTTCTGTCTATGTTTGAACCATTCATGTGACACTAGTTATAGATTCCGATGCTTCACTTCAGGTTTACTGTATCCCTCTGACCTTCTTATTGACGAAGAAACACAGAAATTGCATCGGAATTAAATACAAAAGGCACAATGCCGACTTAAGTACAAGAAAACTGACTCTTCTTACTGTCTATGTTTTAAACCATTCCTGTGACACTAGTTATAGATTCCAATGCTTCACTTCAGGTTTACTGTTTCCCTCTGACCTTCTTATTGACGATGAAACACAGAAATTGCATCGGAGTTAAATACAAAAGGCACATTGCCGACTTAAGTACAAGAAAACTGACTCTTCTTACAGTCTATGTTTTGAACCATTCCAGTGACACTAGTTATAGATTCCGATGCTTCACTTCAGGTTTACTGTATCCCTCTGACCTTCTTATTGACGATGAAACACAGAAATTGCATCGGAATTAAATACAAAAGGCACAATGCCGACTTAAGTACAAGAAAACTGACTCTTCTTGCTGTCTATGTTTGAACCATTCATGTGACACTAGTTATAGTTTCCGATGCTTCACTTCAGGTTTACTGTATCCCTCTGACCTCCTTATTGACGATGAAACACAGAAATTGCATCGGAATTAATTACAAAAGGCACAATGCCGACTTAAGTACAAGAAAACTGACTCTTCTTACTGTCTAAGTTTCGAACCATTCCTTCGACACTAGTTATAGATTCCGATGCTTCACTTCAGGTTTACTGTATCCCTCTGACCTTCTTATTGACGATGAAATATAGAAATTGCATCGGAATAAAATAGAAAAATAACAATGCCGACTTAGGTACAAGAAAACTGACTCTTCTTACTGTCTATGTTTGAACGATTCCTGTGACCCTAGTTATAGATTCCGATGCTTCACCTCAGGTTTACTGTATCCCTCAGACCTTCTTATTGACGATGAAACACAGAAATTGCATCGGAATTAAATACAAAAGGCACAATGCCGACTTAAGTACAAGAAAACTGACTCTTCTTACTGTCTATGTTTTGAACCATTCCAGTGACACTAGTTATAGATTCCGATGCTTCACTTCAGGTTTACTGTATCCCTCTGACCTTCTTATTGACGATGAAACACAGATATTGCATCGGAATTAAATACAAAAGGCACAACGCCGACTTAAGTACAAGATAACTGACTCTTCTTACTGCCTATGTTTTGAACCATTCCTGCGACTCTAGTTATAGATTCCGATGCTTCACTTCAGCTTTACTGTATCCCTCTGACCTTCTTATTGACGATGAAACACAGAAATTGCATCGGAATTAAATACAAAAGGCACAACGCCGACTTAAGTACAAGAAAACTGACCCTTCTTACTGTCTATATTTTGAACCATTCCTGTGACACTAGTTATAGATTCCGATGCTTCACTTCAGGTTTACTGTATCCCTCTGACCTTCTTATTGACGATGAAACACAAAATTTTTTTCGGAATTAAATACAAAACGCACAACGCCGACTTAAGTACAAGATAACTGACTCTTCTTCCTGTCTATGTTTGAACCATTCATGTGACACTAGTTATAGATTCCGTTGCTTCACTTCAGGTTTACTGTATCCCTCTGACCTTCTTATTGACGAAGAAACACAGAAATTGCATCGGAATTAAATACAAAAGGCACAATGCCGACTTAAGTACAAGAAAACTGACTCTTCTTGCTGTCTATGATTTGAACCATTCCTGTGACACTAGTTATAGATTCCGATGCTTCACTTCAGGTTTACTGTATCCCTTAGACCTCCTTATTGACGATGAAACACAGAAATTGCATCGGAATTAATTACAAAAGGCACAATGCCGACTTAAGTACAAGAAAACTGACTCTTCTTATTGTCTATGTTTTCATCCATTCCTGTGACACTAGTTATAGATTCCGATGCTTCACTTCAGGTATACTGTATCCCTCTGACCTTCTTATTGACGATGAAACACAGAAATTCCATCGGAATTAAATACAAAAGGCACAATGCCGACTTAAGTACAAGAAAACTGACTCTTCTTACTGTCTATGATTTGAACCATTCCTGTGACACTAGATATAGATTCCGATGCTTCACTTCAGGTTCAAATGGCGCTGAGAACTATGGGACTCAACTGCTGTGGACATCAGTCCCCTAGAACTTAGAACTACTTAAACCTAACTAACCGACGGACATCACGCACATCCATGCCCGATGCAGGATTCGAACCCGTGACCGTAGCGGTCGCACGGTTCCGGACCGCGTGCCTAGACCACGAGAGCTTCACTTCAGGTTTACTATATCCCTCTGAACTTCTTATTGACGATGAAACGCAGAAATCGCTTCGGAATTAAATACAAAAAGCACAATGTAGACTTAAGTACAAGAAAACTGACTCTTCTTACTGACTATGTTTTGAACCATTCATGTGACACTAGTTATAGATTCCGATGCTTTACTCCAGGTTTACTGTATCCCTCTGACCTTCTTATTGACGATGAAACACAGAAATTGCTTCGGAATTAAATACAAAAGGCACAATGCCGACTTAAGTACAAGAAAACTGACTCTTCTTACTGTCTATGTTTTGAACTATTCCTTTGACACTACTTATAGATTCCGATGCTTCACTTGAGGTATACAGTGTCCCTCTGACCTTCTTATTGACGATGAAACATAGAAATTGCATCGGAATGAAATAGAAAAGGAACAATGGCGACTTAGGTACAAGAAAACTGACTCTTCTTATTGTCAATGCTTTGAACCATTCCTGTGACACTAGTTATAGATTCCGTTGCTTCACTTCAGGTTTACTGTATTCCCCTGACCTTCTTATTGACGATGAAACTCAGAAATTTCATCGGAATTAAATACAAAAGGCACAATGCCGACATAAGTACATAAAAACTGACTCTTCTTACTGTCTATGTTTGAACCATTCCTGTGACCCTAGTTATAGATTCCGATGCTTCACTTCATGTTTACTGTATCCCTCAGACCTTCTTATTGACGATGAAACACAGATATTGCATCGGAATTAAATACAAATGGCACAATGACGACTTAAGTACAAGAAAACTGACTCTTCTTACTGTCTATGTTTTCATCCATTCCTGTGACACTAGTTATAGATTCCGATGCTTCACTTCAGGTATACTGTATCCCTCTGACCTTCTTATTGACGATGAAACACAGAAATTCCATCGGAATTAAATACAAAAGGCACAATGCCGACTTAAGTACAAGAAAACTGACTCTTCTTACTGTCTATGATTTGAACCATTCCTGTGACACTAGATATAGATTCCGATGCTTCACTTCAGGTTCAAATGGCGCTGAGAACTATGGGACTCAACTGCTGTGGACATCAGTCCCCTAGAACTTAGAACTACTTAAACCTAACTAACCTACGGACATCACGCACATCCATGCCCGATGCAGGATTCGAACCCGTGACCGTAGCGGTCGCACGGTTCCGGACCGCGTGCCTAGACCACGAGAGCTTCACTTCAGGTTTACTATATCCCTCTGAACTTCTTATTGACGATGAAACGCAGAAATCGCTTCGGAATTAAATACAAAAAGCACAATGTAGACTTAAGTACAAGAAAACTGACTCTTCTTACTGACTATGTTTTGAACCATTCATGTGACACTAGTTATAGATTCCGATGCTTTACTCCAGGTTTACTGTATCCCTCTGACCTTCTTATTGACGATGAAACACAGAAATTGCTTCGGAATTAAATACAAAAGGCACAATGCCGACTTAAGTACAAGAAAACTGACTCTTCTTACTGTCTATGTTTTGAACTATTCCTTTGACACTACTTATAGATTCCGATGCTTCACTTGAGGTATACAGTGTCCCTCTGACCTTCTTATTGACGATGAAACATAGAAATTGCATCGGAATGAAATAGAAAAGGAACAATGGCGACTTAGGTACAAGAAAACTGACTCTTCTTATTGTCAATGCTTTGAACCATTCCTGTGACACTAGTTATAGATTCCGTTGCTTCACTTCAGGTTTACTGTATTCCCCTGACCTTCTTATTGACGATGAAACTCAGAAATTTCATCGGAATTAAATACAAAAGGCACAATGCCGACATAAGTACAAGAAAACTGACTCTTCTTACTGTCTATGTTTGAACCATTCCTGTGACCCTAGTTATAGATTCCGATGCTTCACTTCATGTTTACTGTATCCCTCAGACCTTCTTATTGACGATGAAACACAGATATTGGATCGGAATTAAATACAAATGGCACAATGACGACTTAAGTACAAGAAAACTGACTCTTCTTACTGTCTATGTTTTAAACCATTCCTGTGACACTAGTTATAGATTCCAATGCTTCACTTCAGGTTTAAAGTTTCCCACTGACCTTCTTATTGACGATGAAACACAGAAATTGCATCGGAGTTAAATACAAAAGGCACATTGCCGACTTAAGTACAAGAAAACTGACTCTTCTTACAGTCTATGTTTTGAACCATTCCAGTGACACTAGTTATAGATTCCGATGCTTTACTTCAGGTTTACTGTATCCCTCTGACCTTCTTGTTGACGATGAAACACAGAAATTTCATCAGAATTAAATACAAAAGGCACATAGCCGACTTAAGTACAAGATAACTGACTCTTCTTACTGTCTATATTTGAACCATTCATGTGACACTAGTTATAGATTCCGATGCTTCACTACAGGTTTACTGTGTCCCTCTGACCTTGTTATTGAAGATGAAACACAGATATTGCATCGGAATTAAATACAAAAGGCACAATGCCGACGTAAGTACAAGAAAATTGACTCTTCTAATTGTCTATGTTTTGAACCATTGTTGTGACACTAGTTATTGATTCCGATGCTTCACTTCAGGTTTACTGTATCCCTCTGACCTTCTTATTGACGATGAAACACAGAAATTGCATCGGAATTAAATACAAAAGGCACAATGCCGACTTAAGTACAAGAAAACTGACTCTTCTTACTGTCTATGATTTGAACCATTCCTGTGACACTAGATATAGATTCCGATGCTTCACTTCAGGTTCAAATGGCGCTGAGAACTATGGGACTCAACTGCTGTGGACATCAGTCCCCTAGAACTTAGAACTACTTAAACCTAACTAACCTACGGACATCACGCACATCCATGCCCGATGCAGGATTCGAACCCGCGACCGTAGCGGTCGCACGGTTCCGGACCGCGTGCCTAGACCACGAGAGCTTCACTTCAGGTTTACTATATCCCTCTGACCTTCTTATTGACGATGAAACGCAGAAATCGCTTCGGAATTAAATACAAAAAGCACAATGTAGACTTAAGTACAAGAAAACTGACTCTTCTTACTGACTATGTTTTGAACCATTCATGTGATACTAGTTATAGATTCCGATGCTTTACTCCAGGTTTACTGTATCCCTCTGACCTTCTTATTGACGATGAAACACAGAAATTGCTTCGGAAATAAATACAAAAGTCACAATGCCGACTTAAGTACAAGAAAACTGACTCTTCTTACTGCCTATGTTTTGAACTATTCCTTTGACACTACTTATAGATTCCGATGCTTCACTTGAGGTATACAGTGTCCCTCTGACCTTCTTATTGACGATGAAACATAGAAATTGCATCGGAATGAAATAGAAAAGGAACAATGGCGACTTAGGTACAAGAAAACTGACTCTTCTTATTGTCAATGCTTTGAACCATTCCTGTGACACTAGTTATGGATTCCGTTGCTTCACTTCAGGTTTACTGTATTCCCCTGACCTTCTTATTGACGATGAAACTCAGAAATTTCATCGGAATTAAATACAAAAGGCACAATGCCGACATAAGTACAAGAAAACTGACTCTTCTTACTGTCTATGTTTGAACCATTCCTGTGACCCTAGTTATAGATTCCGATGCTTCACTTCATGTTTACTGTATCCCTCAGACCTTCTTATTGACGATGAAACACAGATATTGCATCGGAATTAAATACAAATGGCACAATGACGATTTAAGTACAAGAAAACTGACTCTTCTTACTGTCTATGTTTTAAACCATTCCTGTGACACTAGTTATAGATTCCAATGCTTCACTTCAGGTTTAAAGTTTCCCACTGACCTTCTTATTGACGATGAAACACAGAAATTGCATCGGAGTTAAATACAAAAGGCACATTGCCGACTTAAGTACAAGAAAACTGACTCTTCCTTACAGTCTATGTTTTGAACCATTCCAGTGACACTAGTTATAGATTCCGATGCTTTACTTCAGGTTTACTGTATCCCTCTGACCTTCTTGTTGACGATGAAACACAGAAATTTCATCGGAATTAAATACAAAAGGCACATTTCCGACTTAAGTACAAGATAACTGACTCTTCTTACTGTCTATATTTGAACCATTCATGTGACACTAGTTATAGATTCCGATGCTTCACTACAGGTTTACTGTGTCCCTCTGACCTTGTTATTGAAGATGAAACACAGATATTGCATCGGAATTAAATACAAAAGGCACAATGCCGACTTAAGTACAAGAAAATTGACTCTTCTAATTGTCTATGTTTTGAACCATTGTTGTGACACTAGTTATTGATTCCGATGCTTCACTTCAGGTTTACTGTATCCCTCTGACCTTCTTATTGACGATGAAACACAGAAATTACATCGGAATTAAATACAAAAGGCACAATGCCGACTTAAGTACAAGAAAACTGACTCTTCTTACTGTCTATGTTTTGAACCATTCCTGTGACACTAGATATAGATTCCGATGCTTCACTTCAGGTTCAAATGGCTCTGAGAACTATGGGACTCAACTGCTGTGGACATCAGTCCCCTAGAACTTAGAACTACTTAAACCTAACTAACCTATGGACATCACACACATCCATGCCCGAGGCAGGATTCGAACCTGCGACCGTAGCGGTCGCACGGTTCCGGACTGCGCGCCTAGAACCGCGAGAGCTTCACTTCAGGTTTACTATATCCCTCTGACCTTCTTATTGACGATGAAACCCAGAAATCGCATCAGTATTAAATACAAAAAGCACAATGCCGACTTAAGTACAAGAAAACTGACTCTTCTTACTGACTATGTTTTGAACCATTCCTGTGACACTAGTTATAGGTTCCGATGCTTTACTCCAGGTTTATTGTATCCCTCTGACCTTCTTATTGACGATGAAACACAGAAATTGCTTCGGAATTAAATACAAAAGGCACAATGCCGACATAAGTACAAGAAAACTGACTCTTCTTTCTGTCTATGTTTTGAACTATTCCTGTGACACTACTTATAGATTCCGATGCTTCACTTGAGGTATACAGTATCCCTCTGACTTTCTTATTGACGATGAAACATAGAAATTGCATCGGAATGAAATAGAAAAGGAACAATGCCGACTTAGGTAAAGGAAAACTGACTCTTCTTACTGTCAATGCATTGAACGCCATTCCTGTGACACTCGTTATGGATTCCGTTGCTTCACTTCAGGTTTACTGTATCCCTCTGACCTTCTTATTGACGATGAAACTCAGAATTTGATCGGAATTAAATACAAAAGGCACAATGCCGACATAAGTACAAGAAAACTGACTCTTCTTACTGTCTATGTTTTGAACCATTCCTTCGACACTATTTACAGATTCCGATGCTTCACTTCAGGTTTACTGTATCACTCTGACCTTCTAATTGACGATGAAACACAGAAATTACATCGGAATTATATAGAAAAAGCACAATGCCAACTTCAGTACAAGAAAACTGACTCTTCTTACTGTCTATGTTTTGAACCATTCCTGTGACCCTAGTTATAGATTCCGATGCTTCACTTCAGGTTTACTGTATCCCTCAGACCTTCTTATTGACGATGAAACGCAGAAATTGCTTCGGAATTAAATACAAAAGGCACAATGCCGACATAAGTACAAGAAAACTGACTCTTCTTACTGTCTATGTTTTCATCCATTCCTGTGACACTAGTTATAGATTCCGATGCTTCACTTAAGGAATACTATATCCCTCTGACCTTCTTATTCAAGATGAAACACAGATATTGCATCGGAAGTAAATACAAAAGGCACAATGCCGACTTAAGTACAAGAAAACTGACTCTTCTTACTATCTATGTTTTGAACCATTGCTGTGACACTAGTTATTGATTCGGATGCTTCACTTCAGGTTTACTGTATCCCTCTGACCTTATTATTGACGATGAAACACAGAAATACCATCGGAATTAAATACAAAAGGTACAATGCCGACTTAAGTACAAGGAAACGGACTCTTCTTACTGTCTATGTTTTGAACCATACCTGTGACACTAGTTATACATTCCGATGCTTCACTTCAGGTTCAAATGGCTCTGAGAACTATGGGACTCAACTGCGGTGGTCATCAGTCCCCCTAGAACTAAGAACTACTTAAACCTAACTAACCTAAGGACATCACACACATCCATGCCCGAGGCAGGATTCGTACCTGCGACCGTAGCGGTCGCACGGTTCCGGACTGCGCGCCTAGAACCGCGAGAGCTTCACTTCAGGTTTACTATAACCCTCTGACCTTCTTATTGACGATGAAACGCAGAAATCGCATCGGAATTAAATACAAAAAACACAATGCCGACTTAAGAACAAGAGAAATGACTCTTCTTACTGACTACATTTTGAACCATTCATGTGACACTAGTTATACATTCCGATTCTTTACTCCAGGTGTACTGTATCCCTCTGACCCTCTATTGACGATGAAACATAGAAATTGCTTCGGAATTAAATACAAAAGGCACAATGCCGACTTAAGTACAAGAATACTGACTCTTCTTACTGTCTATGTTTTGAACCATTCCTGTGACACTACTTATAAATTCCGATGCTTCACTTGAGCTATACTGTATCCCTCTGACCTTCTTATTGACGATGAAACATAGAAATTGCATCGGAATGAAATAGAAAAGGAACAATGCCAACTTATGTACAATAAAACTGACTCCTCTTACTGTCTATGCTTTGAACCATTCCTGTGACACTAGTTATAGATTCCGATGCTTCACTTCACGTTTACTGTATCCCTCTGACTTTCTTGTTGTCGATGAAACACAGAAATTATATCGGAATTAAATACAAAAGGCACAATGACGACCTAGGTACAAGGAAACCCTTCCTACTGTCTATGTTTTGAACCATTCATGTGACACTAGTTATAGCTTCCGATGCTTCACTTCAGGTTTACTGTATCCCTCTGACCTTTTTATTGACGATGAAACACAGAAATTGCATAGGAATTAAATACAAAAGGCACAATGCCGACTTAAGTACAAGAAAACTGACACTTCTTGCTGTCTATGTTTTGAACCATTCATGTGACACTAGTTTTAGATTCCGATGCTTCACTTCAGGTTTACTGTATTCTTCTGACCTTTTTATTGACGATGAAACACAGAAATTACATTGGAATTAAATACAAAAGGCACAATGCCGACATAAGTACAAGAAAACTGACTCTTCTTACTGTCTACGTTTTGAACCATTCCTGTGACACTAGTTATAGATTCCAATGATTCACTTCAGGTTTACTGTATCCCTCGGACATTCTTATTGACGATGAAACACAGAAATTACATCGGAAATAAATACAAAAGGCACAATGCCGACATAAGTACAAGAAAACTGACTCTTCTTACTGTCTATGTTTTGAACCATTCCTTCGACACTATTTACAGATTCCGATGCTTCACTTCAGGTTTACTGTATCACTCTGACCTTCTAATTGACGATGAAACACAGAAATTGCATCGGAATTAAATAGAAAAAGCAAAATGCCGACTTCAGTACAAGAAAACTGACTCTTCTTACTGTATATGTTATGAACCATTCCTGTGACCCTAGTTATTGATTCCGATGCTTCACTTCATTTTTACTGTATCCCTCAGACCTTCTTATTGACGATGAAACACAGATATTGCATCGGAATTAAATACAAATGGCACAATGACGACTTAAGTACAAGAAAACTGACTCTTCTTACTGTCTATGTTTTACACCATTCCTGTGACACTGGTTATAGATTCCAATGCTTCACTTCAGGTTTACAGTTCCCCTCTGACCTTCTTATTGACGATGAAACACAGAAATTGCATCGGAGTTAAATACAAAAGGCACATTGCCGACTAAAGTACAAGAAAACTGACTCTTCTTACAGTCTATGTTTTGAACCATTCCAGTGACACTAGTTATAGATTCCGATGCTTCACTTCAGGTTTACTGTATCCCTCTGACCTTCTTATTGACGATGAAACACAGATATTGCATCGGAATTAAATACAAAAGGCACAATGCCGACGAAGTACAAGATAACTGACTCTTCTTACTGCCCATGTTTTGAACCATTCCTGCGACACTAGTTATAGATTCCGATGCTTCACTTCAGCTTTACAGTATAGCTCTGACCTTCTTATTGACGATGAAACGCAGAAATTGCATCGGAATTAAATACAAATTGCACAACGCCGACTTAAGTACAAGAAAACTGACCCCTCTTACTGTCTATGTTTTGAACCATCCCTGTGACACTAGTTATAGATTCCGATGCTTCACTTCAGGTTTACTGTATGCCTCTGACCTTCTTGTTGACGATGAAACACAGAAATTTCATCGGAATTAAATACAAAAGGCACAATGCCGATTTAAGTACAATATAACTGAGTCTTCTTACTGTCTATGTTTGAACCATACATGTGACACTTGTTATAGATTCCGATGCTTCACTTCAGGTTTACTGTATCCCTCTGACCTTCTTATTGACGATGAAACACAGAAATTGCATCGGAATTAAATACAAAGGGCACAATGCCGACTTAAGTACAAGAAAACTGACTCTTCTTGCTGTCTATGTTATGAACCATTCCTGTGACACTAGTTATAGATTCCGATGCTTCACTTCAGGTTTACTGTATCCCTCTGAACTCCTTATTGACGATGAAACACAGAAATTGCATCGGAATTAATTACAAAAGGCACAATGCCGACTTAAGTACAAGAAAACTGACTCTTCTTACTGTCTATGTTTCGAACCATTCCTTCGACACTAGTTATAGATTCCGATGCTTCACTTCAGGTTTACTGTATCCCTATGACCTTCTAATTGACGATGAAACACAGAAATTACATCGGAATTAAATAGAAAAGGCAGAATGCCGTCTTCAGTACAAGAAAACTGACTCTTCTTACTGTCTATGTTTCGAACCATTCCTTCGACACTATTTACAGATTCCGATGCTTCACTTCAGGTTTACTGTATGACTCTGACCTTCTAATTGACGATGAAACACAGAAATTACATCGGAATTATATAGAAAAAGCACAGTGCCATATTCAGTACAAGAAAACTTACTCTTCTTACTGTCTATGTTTGGAACCATTCCTGTGACCCTAGTTATAGATTCCGATGCTTCATTTCATGTTTACTGTATCCCTCAGACCTTCTTATTGACGATGAAACACAGAAATTGCTTCGGAATTAAATACAAAAGGCACAATGCCGACTTAAGTACAAGAAAACTGACTCTTCTTACTGTCTATGTTTTCATCCATTCCTGTGACACTAGTTATAGATTCCGATGCTTCACTTAAGGTATACTGTATCCCTCTGACCTTCTTATTGAAGATGAAACACAGATATTGCATCGGAATTAAATACAAAAGGCACAATGCCGACTTAAGTACAAGAAAACTGAGTCTTCTTACTGTCTATGTATTGAACCATTGCTGTGACACTAGTTATTGATTCCGATGCTTCACTTCAGGTTTACTGTATCCCTCTGACCTTCTTATTGACGATGAAACACAGAAATTGCATCGGAATTAAATACAAAAGGCACAATGCCGACTTAAGTACAAGGAAACGGACTCTTCTTACTGTCTATGTTTTGAACCATCCCTGTGACACTAGATATAGATTCCGATGCTTCACTTCAGGTTCAAATGGCTCTGAGAACTATGGGACACAACTGCTGTGGTCATCAGTCCCCTAGAACTTAGAACTACTTAAACCTAACTAACCTAAGGACATCACACACATCCATGCCCGAGGCAGGATTCGTACCTGCGACCGTAGCGGTCGCACGGTTCCGGACTGCGCGCCTAGGACCGCGAGAGCTTCACTTCAGGTTTACTATAACCCTCTGACCTTCTTATTGACAATGAAACGCAGAAATGGCATCGGAATTAAATACAAAAAGCACAATGCCGACTTAAGTACAAGAAAACTGACTCTTCTTATTGTCTATGTTTGAACCATTCATGTGACACTAGTTATAGATTCCGATGCTTCACTTCAGGTTTACTGTATCCCCCTGACCATCTTATTGTTGATGAAACACAGAAATTGGATCGGAATTAAATACAAAAGGCACAATGCCGACATAAGTACAAGAAAACTGACTCTTCTTATTGTCTATGATTTGAACCATTATTATGACACTACTTATAGATTCCGATGCTTCACATGAGGTATTGACGGTGAAACATAGAAATTGCATCGGAATGAAATAGAAAAGGAACAATGCCGACATAGGTACAAGAAAACTGACTCTTCTTACTGTCTATGCTTTGAACCATTCCTGTGACACTAGTTATAGATTCCGATGCTTCACTTCACGTTTACTGTATCCCTCTGACCTTCTTATTGACGATGAAACACAGAAATTGCATCGGAATTAAATACAAAAAGCACAATGCCGAGTTAAGTACAAGAAAACTGACTCTTCTTACTGTCTATGTTTGAACCATTCATGTGACACTAGTTATAGATTCCGATGCTTCACTTCAGGTTTACTGTATCCCCCTGACCATCTTATTGTTGATGAAACACAGAAATTGGATCGGAATTGAATACAAAAGGCACAATGCCGACTTAAGTACAAGAAAACTGACTCTTCTTACTGTCTATGTTTCGAACCATTCCTTCGACACTAGTTATAGATTCCGATGCTTCACTTCAGGTTTACTGTATCCCTATGACCTTCTAATTGACGATGAAACACAGAAATTACATCGGAATTAAATAGAAAAGGCAGAATGCCGTCTTCAGTACAAGAAAACTGACTCTTCTTACTGTCTATGTTTCGAACCATTCCTTCGACACTATTTACAGATTCCGATGCTTCACTTCAGGTTTACTGTATGACTCTGACCTTCTAATTGACGATGAAACACAGAAATTACATCGGAATTATATAGAAAAAGCACAGTGCCATATTCAGTACAAGAAAACTTACTCTTCTTACTGTCTATGTTTGGAACCATTCCTGTGACCCTAGTTATAGATTCCGATGCTTCATTTCATGTTTACTGTATCCCTCAGACCTTCTTATTGACGATGAAACACAGAAATTGCTTCGGAATTAAATACAATGGGCACAATGCCGACTTAAGTACAAGAAAACTGACTCTTCTTACTGTCTATGTTTTCATCCATTCCTGTGGCACTAGTTATAGATTCCGATGCTTCACTTAAGGTATACTGTATCCCTCTGACCTTCTTATTGAAGATGAAACACAGATATTGCATCGGAATTAAATACAAAAGGCACAATGCCGACTTAAGTACAAGAAAACTGAGTCTTCTTACTGTCTATGTATTGAACCATTGCTGTGACACTAGTTATTGATTCCGATGCTTCACTTCAGGTTTACTGTATCCCTCTGACCTTCTTATTGACGATGAAACACAGAAATTGCATCGGAATTAAATACAAAAGGCACAATGCCGACTTAAGTACAAGGAAACGGACTCTTCTTACTGTCTATGTTTTGAACCATCCCTGTGACACTAGATATAGATTCCGATGCTTCACTTCAGGTTCAAATGGCTCTGAGAACTATGGGACACAACTGCTGTGGTCATCAGTCCCCTAGAACTTAGAACTACTTAAACCTAACTAACCTAAGGACATCACACACATCCATGCCCGAGGCAGGATTCGTACCTGCGACCGTAGCGGTCGCACGGTTCCGGACTGCGCGCCTAGGACCGCGAGAGCTTCACTTCAGGTTTACTATAACCCTCTGACCTTCTTATTGACAATGAAACGCAGAAATGGCATCGGAATTAAATACAAAAAGCACAATGCCGACTTAAGTACAAGAAAACTGACTCTTCTTATTGTCTATGTTTGAACCATTCATGTGACACTAGTTATAGATTCCGATGCTTCACTTCAGGTTTACTGTATCCCCCTGACCATCTTATTGTTGATGAAACACAGAAATTGGATCGGAATTGAATACAAAAGGCACAATGCCGACTTAAGTACAAGAAAACTGACTCTTCTTACTGTCTATGCTTTGAACCATTCCTGTGACACTAGTTATAGATTCCGATGCTTCATTTCAGGTTACTGTATCCCTCTGACCTTCTTATTGACGATAAAACACAGAAATTACATTGGAATTAAATACAAAAGGCACAATGCCGACATAAGGACAAGAAAACTGAATCTTCTTACTGTCTATGTTTTGAACCATTCCTGTGACACTAGTTATAGATTCCGATGATTCACTTCAGGTTTACTGTATCCCTCGGACCCCCTTATTGACGGTGAAACACAGAAATTGCATCGGAAATAAATACAAAAGGCACAATGCCGACTTAAGTACAAGAAAACTGACTCTTCTTACTGTCTATGTTTAGAACCATTCCTGTGACACTAGTTATAGATTCCAATGATTCACTTCAGGTTTTCTGTATCCCTCGGACCTTCTTATTGACGATGAAACACAGAAATTGCATCGGAAATAAATACAAAAGGCACAATGCCGACTTAAGTACAAGAATACTGACTCTTCCTACTGTCTATGTTTGAACCATTCCTGTGACACTAGTTATTGATTCCGATGCTTCACTTCAGGTTTACTGTAGCCCTCTGACCTTCTTATTGGCGATGAAACACAGAAATTGCACCGGAATTAAATACCAAAGGCACAATGCCGACTTAAGTACAAGAAAACTGACTATTCTTCCTGTCTATGTTTTAAACCATTCCTGTGACACTAGTTATAGATTCCGATGCTTCACTTCAGGTTTACTATATCCTTCTGACCTTCTTATTGACTATGAAACACAGATATTGCATCGGAATTAAATACAAATGGCACAATGACGACTTAAGTACAAGAAAACTGACTCTTCTTACTGTCTATGTTTTAAACCATTCCTGTGACACTAGTTATAGATTCTAATGCTTCACTTCAGGTTTACAGTTTCCCTCTGACCTTCTTATTGACGATGAAACACAGAAATTGCATCGGAGATATATACAAAAGGCACAATGCCGACTTAAGTACAAGAAAACTGACTCTTCTTACAGTCTATGTTTTGAACCATTCCAGTGACACTAGTTATAGATTCCGATGCTTCACTTCAGGTTTACTGTATCCCTCTGACCTTCTTATTGACGAAGAAACACAGAAATTGCATCGGAATTAAATACAAAAGGCACAATGCCGACTTAAGTACAAGAAAACTGACTCTTCTTGCTGTCTATGTTTGAACCATTCCTGTGACACTAGTTATAGATTCCGATGCTTCACTTCAGGTTTACTGTATCCCACTGACCTCCTTATTGACGATGAAACACAGAAATTGCATCGGAATTAATTACAAAAGGCACAATGCCGACTTAAGTACAAGAAAACTGATTCTTCTTACTGGCTATGTTTCGAACCATTCCTTCAACACTAGTTATAGATTCTGATGCTTCACTTCAGGTATACTGTATCCCTCTGATCTTTTTATTGGCGATGAAATATAGAAATTGCATCGGAATAAAATAGAAAGGGAACAATGCCGACTTAAGTACAAGAAAACTGACTCTTCTTACTGTCTATGATTTGAACCATTCCTGTGACACTAGATACAGATTCCGATGCTTCACTTCAGTTTCAAATGGCTCTGAGAACTATGGGACTCAACTGCTGTGGACATCAGTCCCCTAGAACTTAGAACTACTTAAACCTAACTAACCTACGGACATCACGCACATCCATGCCCGAGGCAGGATTCGAACCTGCGACCGTAGCGGTCGCACGGTTCCGGACTGCGCGCCTAGACCACGAGAGCTTCACTTCAGGTTTACTATATCTCTCTGACCTTCTTATTGACGATGAAACGCAGAAATCGCTTCGGAATTAAATACAAAAAGCACAATGCCGACTTAAGTACAAGAAAACTGACTCTTCTTACTGACTATGTTTTGAACCATTCATGTGACACTAGTTATAGATTCCGATGCTTTGCTCCAGGTTTACTGTATCCCTCTGACCTTCTTATTGACGATGAAACATAGAAATTGCATCGGAATGAAATAGAAAAGGAACAATGCCGACTTAGGTACAAGAAAACTGACTCTTCTTATTGTCAATGTTTTGAACCATTCCTGTGACACTACTTATGGATTCCATTGCTTCACTTCAGGTTTACTGTATCCCTCTGACCTTCTTATTGACGATGAAACTCAGAAATTTCATCGGAATTAAATACAAAAGGCACAATGCCGACATAAGTACAAGAGAACTGACTCTTCTTACTGTCTATGTTTTGTACCATTCCTTCGACACTATTTACAGATTCCGATGCTTCACTTCAGGTTTACTGTATCACTCTGACCTTCTAATTGACGATGAAACACAGAAATTGCATCGGAATTAAATAGAAAAAGCACAATGCCGGCTTCAGTACAAGAAAACTGACTCTTCTCACTGTCTATGTTTTGAACCATTTCTGTGACCCTAGTTATAGATTCCGTTGCTTCACTTCAGGTTTACTGTATCTCTCAGACCTTCTTATTGACGATGAAACACAGAAATTTCATAGGAATTGAATACAAAAGGCACAATACCGACTTAAGTACAAGAAAACTGACTCTTCTTACTGTCTATGTTTTGAACCATTCCATCGATACTAGTTATAGATTCCGATGCTTCACTTCAGGTTTACTGTATCCCTCTGACCTTCTTATTGACGATGAAACACAGAAATTACATGGGAATTAAATAGAAAAGGCACAATGCCGACCTCAGTACAAGAATACTGACTCTTCTTACTGTCTATGTTTTGAACCATTCCTGTGACCCTAGTTATAGATTCCGATGCTTCACCTCAGGTTTACTGTATCCCTCTGACCTTCTTATTGACGATGAAACACAGAAATTGCTTCGGAATTAAATACAAAAGGCACAATGCCGACTTAAGTACAAGAAAAGTGACTTTTCTTACTGTCTATGATTTGATCCATTCCTGTGACACTAGTTATAGATTCCGATGCTTCACTTCAGGTATACTGTATACCTCTGACCTTCTTATTGACGATGAAACATAGAAATTGCATCGGAATGAAATAGAAAAGGAACAAAGCCGACTTAGGTACAAGAAAACTGACTCTTCTTACTGTCTATGTTTTGAACCATTCCTGTGACACTAGTTATAGATTCCGATGCTTCACTTCAGGTTTACTGTATCCCTCTGACCTTCTTATTGAAGATGAAACACAGATATTGCATCGGAATTAAATACAAAAGGCACAATGCCGACTTAAGTACAAGAAAACTGACTCTTCTTACTGTCTATGTTTTGAACCATTGCTGTGAGACTAGTTATTGATTCCGATGCTTCACTTCAGGTTTACTCTATCCCTCTGACCTTCTTATTGACGATGAAACACGGAAATTGCATCGGAATTAAATACAAAAGGCACAATGCCGACTTAAGTACAAGAAAACTGACTCTTCTTACTGTCTATGTTTTGAACCATTCCTGTGACACTAGATATAGATTCCGATGCTTCACTTCAGGTTCAAACGGCTCTGAGAACTATGGGACTCACCTGCAGTGGTCATCAGTCCCCTAGAACCTAGAACTACTTAAACCTAACTAACCTGAGGACATCACACACATCCATGCCCGAGGCAGGATTCGTACCTGCGACCGTAGCGGTAGCACGGCTCCGGACTGCGCGCCTAGAACCGCGAGAGCTTCACTTCAGGTTTACTATAACCCTCTTACCTTCTTATTGACGATGAAACGCAGAAATCGCATCGGAATTAAATACAAAAAGCTCAATGCCGAATTAAGAACAAGAAAAATGACTCTTCTTACTGACTATGTTTTGAACCATTCATGTGACACTAGTTATAGACTCCGATGCTTTACTCCAGGTTTACTGTATCCCTCTGACCTTCTTATTGACGATGAAACACAGAAATTGCTTCGGAATTAAATAAAAAAGGCACAATGAGGACCTACGTACAAGAAAACTCTTCCTACTGTCTATGTTTTGAACCATTCATGTGACACTAGTTATAGCTTCCGATGCTTCACTTCAGGTTTACTGTATCCATCAGACCTTCTTATTGACGATGAAACACAGAAATTGCATCGGAATTAAATACAAAAGGCACAATGCCGACTTATGTACAAGAAAACTGATTCTTCTTACTGTCTATGTTTGCACCATTCATGTGACACTAGTTATAGATTTCGATGCTTCACTTCAGGTTTACTGTATCCCTCTGACCTTCTTATTGACGATGAAAAACAGAAATTGCATCGGAATTAAATACAAAAGGCACAATTCCGACTTAAGTACAAGAAAACTGACTCTTCATACTGTCTATGATTGAAGCATTCCTGTGACACTAGTTATAGATTCCGATGCTTCACTTCAGGTTTACTGTATCCCTCTGACCTTCTTATTGACGATGAAACACAGAAAATGCATCGGAATTAAATACAAGAGGCACAATGCCGACTTAAGTACAAGAAAACTGCCTCTTCGTACTGTCTATGTTTTGAACCATTCCTGTGACACTAGTTATAGATTCCAATGCTTTACTTCAGGTTTACTGTATCCCTCTGACCTTCTTATTGACGATGAAACACAGAAATTGCATCGTAGTTAAATACAAAAGGCACAATGCCAATTTAGGTACAAGAAAACTGACTCCTCTTACTGTCTATGCTTTGAACCATTCCTGTGACACTAGTTATAAATTCCGATGCTTCACTTCAGGTTTACTGTATAATTCTGACCTTCTTATTGACGATGAAACACAGAAATTGCATCGGAATGAAATAGAAATGGCACAATGACGACTTAAGTACAAGAAAACTGACTCTTCTTACTGTCTATGTTTTGAACCATTCCTGTGACGTTAGTTATAGATTCCGATGCTTCACTTCAGGTTTACAGTATCCCTCTGACCTTCTTATTGACGATGAAACACAGAAATTGCATCGGAGTTAAATACAAAAGACACAATGCCGACTTAAGTACAAGAAAACTGACTCTTCTTACTGTCTATGTTTTGAACCATTCCTGTGACACTAGTTATAGATTCCGATGCTTCACTTCAGGTTTACAGTATCCCTCTGACCTTCTTATGGACGATGAAACACAGAAATTGCATTAGAGTTAAATACAAAAGACACAATGCCGACTTAAGTAGAAGAAAAATGACTCTTCTTACAGTCTATGTTTTGAACCATTCCAGTGACACTAGTTATAGATTCCGATGCTTCACTTCAGGTTTACTGTATCCCTCTGACCTTCTTATTGACGATGAAACACAGAAATTTCATAGGAATTGAATACAAAAGGCACAATGCCGACTTAAGTACAAGAAAACTGACTCTTCTTACTGTCTATGTTTTCAACCATTGCTGTGACACTAGTTATTGATTCCGATGCTTCACTTCAGGTTTACTGTATCCCTCTTACCTTCTTATTGACGATGAAACACAGAAATTGCATCGGAATTAAATACAAAAGGCACAATGCCGACTTAAGTACAAGAAAACTGACTCTTCTTACTGTCTATGTTTTGAACCATTCCTGTGACACTAGATATAGATTCCGATGCTTCACTTCAGGTTCAAACGGCTCTGAGAACTATGGGACTCAACTGGAGTGGTCATCAGTCCCCTGGAACTTAGAACTACTTAAACCTAACTAACCTAAGGACATCACACACATCCATGCCCGAGGCAGGATTCGTACCTGCGACCGTAGCGGTCGCACGGTTCCGGACTGCGCGCCTAGAACCGCGAGAGCTTCACTTCAGGTTTACTATAACCCTCTCACCTTCTTATTGACGATGAAACGCAGAAATCGCATCGGAATTAAATACAAAAACACAATTTCGAATTAAGTACAAGAATAATGACTCTTCTTACTGACTATGTTTTGAACCATTCATGTGACACTAGTTATAGATTCCGATGCTTTACTCCAGGTTTACTGTATCCCTCTGACCTTCTTATTGACGATGAAACACAGAAATTGCTTCGGAATTAAATACAAAAGGCACAATCCCAACTTAAGTACAAGAAAACTGAATCTCCTGACTGTCTATGTTTTGAACCATTCCTGTGACAATACTTATAGATTCCGATGCTTCACTTGAGGTATACTGTATCCCTCTGACCTTCTTATTGACGATGAAACATAGAAATTGCATCGGAATGAAATAGAAAAGGAACAATGCCGACTTAGGTACAAGAAAACTGATTCTTCTTACTGTCAATGCTTTGAACCATTCCTGTGACACTAGTTATAGTTTCCGTTGCTTCACTTCAGGATTACTGTATCCCTCTGATCTTCTTATTGACGATGAAACACAGAAATTTCATAGGAATTAAATACAAAAGGCACAATGCCGACTTAAGTACAGGAAAACTGACTCTTCTTTCTGTCTATGTTTTGAACCATTCCATCGACACTAGTTATAGATTCCGATGCTTCACTTCAGTTTACTGTATCCCTCTGACCTTCTTATTGAAGATGAAACACAGAAATTGCATCGGAATTAAATACAAAAGGCACAATGAGGACCTAAGTACAAGAAAACTCTTCCTACTGTCTATGTTTTGAACCATTCATGTGACACTAGTTATAGCTTCCGATGCTTCACTTCAGGTTTTCTGTATCCATCAGACCTTCTTATTGACGATGAAACACAGAAATTGCATCGGAATTAAATACAAAAGGCACAATGCCGACTTATGTACAAGAAAACTGATTGTTCTTACTGTCTATGTTTGCACCATTCATGTGACACTAGTTATAGATTTCGATGCTTCACTTCAGGTTTAATGTATCCCTCTGACCTTCTTATTGACGATGAAAAACAGAAATTGCATCGGAATTAAATACAAAAGGCACAATTCCGACTTAAGTACAAGAAAACTGACTCTTCCTACTGTCTATGTTTGAACCATTCATGTGACACTAGTCATAGATTCCGATGCTTTACTCCAGGTTTACGGTATCCCTCTGACCTTCTTATTGACGATGAAACACAGAAATTGCTTCGGAATTAAATACAAAAGGCACAATGCCGACTTAAGTACAAGAAAACTGAATCTCCTTACTGTCTATGTTTTGAACCATTCCTGTGACACTACTTATAGATTCCGATGCTTCACTTGAGGTATACTGTATCCCTCGGACCTTCTTATTGACGATGAAACATAGAAATTGCATCGGAATGAAATAGAAAAGGAACAATGCCGACTTAGGTACAAGAAAACTGACTCTTCTTACTGTCAATGCTTTGAACCATTCCTGTGACACTAGTTATAGATTCCGTTGCTTCACTTCAGCATTACTGTATCCCTCTGATCTTCTTATTGACGATGAAACACAGAAATTTCATAGGAATTGAATACAAAAGGCACAATGCCGACTTAAGTACAAGAAAACTGTCTCTTCTTACTGTCTACGTTTTGAACCATTGCTGTGACACTAGTTATTGATTCCGATGCTTCACTTCAGGTTTACTGTATCCCTCTTACCTTCTTGTTGACGATGAAACACAGAAATTGCATCGGAATTAAATACAAAAGGCACAATGCCGACTTAAGTACAAGAAAACTGACTCTTCTTACTGTCTATGTTTTGAACCATTCCTGTGACACTAGATATAGATTCCGATGCTTCACTTCAGGTTCAAACGGCTCTGAGAACTATGGGACTCAACTGGAGTGGTCATCAGTCCCCTAGAACTTAGAACTACTTAAACCTAACTAACCTAAGGACATCACACACATCCATGCCCGAGGCAGGATTCGTACCTGCGACCGTAGCGGTCGCACGGTTCCGGACTGCGCGCCTAGAACCGCGAGAGCTTCACTTCAGGTTTACTATAACCCTCTGACCTTCTTATTGTCGATGAAACGCAGAAATCGCATCGGAATTAAATACAAAAAGCACAATGCCGAATTAAGAACAAGAAAAATGACTCTTCTTACTGACTATGTTTTGAACCATTCATGTGACACTAGTTATAGATTGCGATGCTTTACTCCAGGTTTACTGTATCCCTCTGACCTTCTTATTGACGATGAAACACAGAAATTGCTTCGGAATTAAATACAAAAGGCACAATCCCAACTTAAGTACAAGAAAACTGAATCTCCTGACTGTCTATGTTTTGAACCATTCCTGTGACACTACTTATAGATTCCGATGCTTCACTTGAGGTATACTGTATCCCTCTGACCTTCTTATTGACGATGAAACATAGAAATTGCATCGGAATGAAATAGAAAAGGAACAATGCCGACTTAGGTACAAGAAAACTGATTCTTCTTACTGTCAATGCTTTGAACCATTCCTGTGACACTAGTTATAGTTTCCGTTGCTTCACTTCAGGATTACTGTATCCCTCTGATCTTCTTATTGACGATGAAACACAGAAATTTCATAGGAATTAAATACAAAAGGCACAATGCCGACTTAAGTACAGGAAAACTGACTCTTCTTTCTGTCTATGTTTTGAACCATTCCATCGACACTAGTTATAGATTCCGATGCTTCACTTCAGTTTACTGTATCCCTCTGACCTTCTTATTGAAGATGAAACACAGAAATTGCATCGGAATTAAATACAAAAGGCACAATGAGGACCTAAGTACAAGAAAACTCTTCCTACTGTCTATGTTTTGAACCATTCATGTGACACTAGTTATAGCTTCCGATGCTTCACTTCAGGTTTTCTGTATCCATCAGACCTTCTTATTGACGATGAAACACAGAAATTGCATCGGAATTAAATACAAAAGGCACAATGCCGACTTATGTACAAGAAAACTGATTGTTCTTACTGTCTATGTTTGCACCATTCATGTGACACTAGTTATAGATTTCGATGCTTCACTTCAGGTTTAATGTATCCCTCTGACCATCTTATTGACGATGAACAACAGAAATTGCATCGGAATTAAATACAAAAGGCACAATTCCGACTTAAGTACAAGAAAACTGACTCTTCCTACTGTCTATGTTTGAACCATTCATGTGACACTAGTCATAGATTCCGATGCTTTACTCCAGGTTTACGGTATCCCTCTGACCTTCTTATTGACGATGAAACACAGAAATTGCTTCGGAATTAAATACAAAAGGCACAATGCCGACTTAAGTACAAGAAAACTGAATCTCCTTACTGTCTATGTTTTGAACCATTCCTGTGACACTACTTATAGATTCCGATGCTTCACTTGAGGTATACTGTATCCCTCGGACCTTCTTATTGACGATGAAACATAGAAATTGCATCGGAATGAAATAGAAAAGGAACAATGCCGACTTAGGTACAAGAAAACTGACTCTTCTTACTGTCAATGCTTTGAACCATTCCTGTGACACTAGTTATAGATTCCGTTGCTTCACTTCAGCATTACTGTATCCCTCTGATCTTCTTATTGACGATGAAACACAGAAATTTCATAGGAATTGAATACAAAAGGCACAATGCCGACTTAAGTACAAGAAAACTGACTCTTCTTACTGTCTATGTTTTGAACCATTGCTGTGACACTAGTTATTGATTCCGATGCTTCACTTCAGGTTTACTGTATCCCTCTTACCTTCTTGTTGACGATGAAACACAGAAATTGCATCGGAATTAAATACAAAAGGCACAATGCCGACTTAAGTACAAGAAAACTGACTCTTCTTACTGTCTATGTTTTGAACCATTCCTGTGACACTAGATATAGATTCCGATGCTTCACTTCAGGTTCAAACGGCTCTGAGAACTATGGGACTCAACTGGAGTGGTCATCAGTCCCCTAGAACTTAGAACTACTTAAACCTAACTAACCTAAGGACATCACACACATCCATGCCCGAGGCAGGATTCGTACCTGCGACCGTAGCGGTCGCACGGTTCCGGACTGCGCGCCTAGAACCGCGAGAGCTTCACTTCAGGTTTACTATAACCCTCTGACCTTCTTATTGTCGATGAAACGCAGAAATCGCATCGGAATTAAATACAAAAAGCACAATGCCGAATTAAGAACAAGAAAAATGACTCTTCTTACTGACTATGTTTTGAACCATTCATGTGACACTAGTTATAGATTGCGATGCTTTACTCCAGGTTTACTGTATCCCTCTGACCTTCTTATTGACGATGAAACACAGAAATTGCTTCGGAATTAAATACAAAAGGCACAATCCCAACTTAAGTACAAGAAAACTGAATCTCCTGACTGTCTATGTTTTGAACCATTCCTGTGACACTACTTATAGATTCCGATGCTTCACTTGAGGTATACTGTATCCCTCTGACCTTCTTATTGACGATGAAACATAGAAATTGCATCGGAATGAAATAGAAAAGGAACAATGCCGACTTAGGTACAAGAAAACTGATTCTTCTTACTGTCAATGCTTTGAACCATTCCTGTGACACTAGTTATAGTTTCCGTTGCTTCACTTCAGGATTACTGTATCCCTCTGATCTTCTTATTGACGATGAAACACAGAAATTTCATAGGAATTAAATACAAAAGGCACAATGCCGACTTAAGTACAGGAAAACTGACTCTTCTTTCTGTCTATGTTTTGAACCATTCCATCGACACTAGTTATAGATTCCGATGCTTCACTTCAGTTTACTGTATCCCTCTGACCTTCTTATTGAAGATGAAACACAGATATTGCATCGGAATTAAATACAAAAGGCACAATGAGGACCTAAGTACAAGAAAACTCTTCCTACTGTCTATGTTTTGAACCATTCATGTGACACTAGTTATAGCTTCCGATGCTTCACTTCAGGTTTTCTGTATCCATCAGACCTTCTTATTGGCGATGAAACACAGAAATTGCATCGGAATTAAATACAAAAGGCACAATGCCGACTTATGTACAAGAAAACTGATTGTTCTTACTGTCTATGTTTGCACCATTCATGTGACACTAGTTATAGATTTCGATGCTTCACTTCAGGTTTAATGTATCCCTCTGACCTTCTTATTGACGATGAAAAACAGAAATTGCATCGGAATTAAATACAAAAGGCACAATTCCGACTTAAGTACAAGAAAACTGACTCTTCCTACTGTCTATGTTTGAACCATTCATGTGACACTAGTCATAGATTCCGATGCTTTACTCCAGGTTTACGGTATCCCTCTGACCTTCTTATTGACGATGAAACACAGAAATTGCTTCGGAATTAAATACAAAAGGCACAATGCCGACTTAAGTACAAGAAAACTGAATCTCCTTACTGTCTATGTTTTGAACCATTCCTGTGACACTACTTATAGATTCCGATGCTTCACTTGAGGTATACTGTATCCCTCGGACCTTCTTATTGACGATGAAACATAGAAATTGCATCGGAATGAAATAGAAAAGGAACAATGCCGACTTAGGTACAAGAAAACTGACTCTTCTTACTGTCAATGCTTTGAACCATTCCTGTGACACTAGTTATAGATTCCGTTGCTTCACTTCAGCATTACTGTATCCCTCTGATCTTCTTATTGACGATGAAACACAGAAATTTCATAGGAATTGAATACAAAAGGCACAATGCCGACTTAAGTACAAGAAAACTGACTCTTCTTACTGTCTATGTTTTGAACCATTGCTGTGACACTAGTTATTGATTCCGATGCTTCACTTCAGGTTTACTGTATCCCTCTTACCTTCTTGTTGACGATGAAACACAGAAATTGCATCGGAATTAAATACAAAAGGCACAATGCCGACTTAAGTACAAGAAAACTGACTCTTCTTACTGTCTATGTTTTGAACCATTCCTGTGACACTAGATATAGATTCCGATGCTTCACTTCAGGTTCAAACGGCTCTGAGAACTATGGGACTCAACTGGAGTGGTCATCAGTCCCCTAGAACTTAGAACTACTTAAACCTAACTAACCTAAGGACATCACACACATCCATGCCCGAGGCAGGATTCGTACCTGCGACCGTAGCGGTCGCACGGTTCCGGACTGCGCGCCTAGAACCGCGAGAGCTTCACTTCAGGTTTACTATAATTCTCTGACCTTCTTATTGTCGATGAAACGCAGAAATCGCATCGGAATTAAATACAAAAAGCACAATGCCGAATTAAGAACAAGAAAAATGACTCTTCTTACTGACTATGTTTTGAACCATTCATGTGACACTAGTTATAGATTGCGATGCTTTACTCCAGGTTTACTGTATCCCTCTGACCTTCTTATTGACGATGAAACACAGAAATTGCTTCGGAATTAAATACAAAAGGCACAATCCCAACTTAAGTACAAGAAAACTGAATCTCCTGACTGTCTATGTTTTGAACCATTCCTGTGACACTACTTATAGATTCCGATGCTTCACTTGAGGTATACTGTATCCCTCTGACCTTCTTATTGACGATGAAACATAGAAATTGCATCGGAATGAAATAGAAAAGGAACAATGCCGACTTAGGTACAAGAAAACTGACACTTCTTACTGTCAATGCTTTGAACCATTCCTGTGACACTAGTTATAGTTTCCGTTGCTTCACTTCAGGATTACTGTATCCCTCTGATCTTCTTATTGACGATGAAACACAGAAATTTCATAGGAATTAAATACAAAAGGCACAATGCCGACTTAAGTACAAGAAAACTGACTCTTCTTACTGTCTATGTTTTGAACCATTCCTGTGACACTAGATATAGATTCCGATGCTTCACTTCAGGTTCATACGGCTCTGAGAACTATGGGACTCAACTGCAGTGGTCATCAGTCCCCTAGAACTTAGAACTACTTAAACCTAACTAACCTAAGGACATCACACACATCCATGCCCGAGGCAGGATTCGTACCTGCGACCGTAGCGGTAGCACGGTTCCGGACTGCGCGCCTAGAAACGTGAGACCTTCACTTCAGGTTTACTATAACCCTCTGACCTTCTTATTGACGATGAAACGCAGAAATCGCATCGGAATTAAATACAAAAAGCACAATGCCGAATTAAGTACAAGAAAAATGACTCTTCTTACTGACTATGTTTTGAACCATTCATGTGACACTAGTTATAGATTCCGATGCTTTACTCCAGGTTTACTGTATCCCTCTGACCTTCTTATTGACGATGAAACACAGAAATTGCTTCGGAATTAAATACAAAAGGCACGATGCCGACTTAAGTACAAGAAAACTGAATCTCCTTACAGTCTATGTTTTGAACCAATCCTGTGACACTACTTATAGATTCCGATGCTTCACTTGAGGTATACTGTATCCCTCTGACCTTCTTATTGACGATGAAACATAGAAATTGCATCGGAATGAAATAGAAAAGGAACAATGCCGACTTAGGTACAAGAAAGCTGACTCTTCTTACTGTCAATGCTTTGAACCATTCCTGTGACACTAGTTATAGATTCCGTTGCTTCACTTCAGGATTACTGTATCCCTCTGATCTTCTTATTGACGATGAAACACAGAAATTTCATAGGAATTAAATACAAAAGGCACAACGCCGACTTAAGTACAAGAAAACTGACTCTTCTTACTGTCTATGTTTGAACCATTCCATCGACACTAGTTATAGATTCCGATGCTTCACTTCAGGTTACTGTATCCCTCTGACCTTCTTATTGACGATGAAACACAGAAATTGCATCGGAATTAAATACAAAAGGCAGAATGAGGACCTACGTACAAGAAAACTCTTCCTACTGTCTATGTTTTGAACCATTCATGTGACACTAGTTATAGCTTCCGATGCTTCACTTCAGGTTTACTGTACCCATCAGACCTTCTTATTGACGATGAAACACAGAAATTGCATCGGAATTAAATACAAAAGGCACAATGCCGACTTATGTACAAGAAAACTGATTCTTCTTACTGTCTATGTTTGCACCATTCATGTGACACTAGTTATAGATTTCGATGCTTCACTTCAGGTTTACTGTATCCCTCTGACCTTCTTATTGACGATGAAAAACAGAAATTGCATCGGAATTAAATACAAAAGGCACAATTCCGACTTAAGTACAAGAAAACTGACTCTTCATACTGTCTATGATTGAAGCATTCCTGTGACACTAGTTATAGATTCCGATGCTTCACTTCAGGTTTACTGTATCCCTCTGACCTTCTTATTGACGATGAAACACTGAAAATGCATCGGACTTAAATACAAGAGGCACAATGCCGACTTAAGTACAAGAAAACTGCCTCTTCGTACTGTCTATGTTTTGAACCATTCCTGTGACACTAGTTATAGATTCCAATGCTTTACTTCAGGTTTACTGTATCCCTCTGACCTTCTTATTGACGACGAAACACAGAAATTGCATCGTAGTTAAATACAAAAGGCACAATGCCAATTTAGGTACAAGAAAACTGACTCCTCTTACTGTCTATGCTTTGAACCATTCCTGTGACACTAGTTATATATTCCGATGCTTCACTTCAGGTTTACTGTATAATTCTGACCTTCTTATTGACGATGAAACACAGAAATTGCATCGGAATGAAATAGATAAGGAACAATGCCGACTTAGGTACAAGAAAACTGACTTTTCTTACTGTCTATGTTTTGAACCATTCCATCGACACTAGTTATAGATTCCGATGCTTCACTTCAGGTTTACTGTATCCTTCTGACCTTCTTATTGACTATGGAACACAGATATTACATCGGAATTAAATACAAATGGCACAATGACGACTTAAGTACAAGAAAACTGACTCTTCTTACTGTCTATGTTTTGAACCATTCCTGTGACGTTAGTTATAGATTCCGATGCTTCACTTCAGGTTTACAGTATCCCTCTGACCTTCTTATTGACGATGAAACACAGAAATTGCATCGGAGTTAAATACAAAAGACACAATGCCGACTTAAGTACAAGAAAACTGACTCTTCTTACTGTCTATGCTTTGAACCATTCCTGTGACACTAGTTATAGATTCCGATGCTTCACTTCAGGTTTACAGTATCCCTCTGACCTTCTTATGGACGATGAAACACAGAAATTGCATTAGAGTTAAATACAAAAGACACAATGCCGACTTAAGTAGAAGAAAACTGACTCTTCTTACAGTCTATGTTTTGAACCATTCCAGTGACACTAGTTATAGATTCCGATGCTTCACTTCAGGTTTACTGTATCCCTCTGACCTTCTTATTGACGATGAAACACAGATATTACATCGGAATTAAATAGAAATGGCACAATGACGACTTAAGTACAAGAAAACTGACTCTTCTTACTGTCTATGTTTTGAACCATTCCTGTAACACTAGTTATAGATTCCGAAGCTTCACTTCAGGTTTACTGTATCTCTCTGACCTTCTTATTGACGATGAAACACAGAAATTGCAACGGAATTAAATACAAAAGGCACAATGCCGACTTAAGTACAAGAAAACTGACTCTTCTTACTGTCTATGTTTTGAACCATTCCTGTAACACTAGTTATAGATTCCGATGCTTCACTTCAGGTTTACTGTATCCCTCTGACCTTCTTACTGACGATGAAACACAGAAATTGCAACGGAATTAAATACAAAAGGCACAATGCCGACTTAAGTACAAGAAAACTGGCTCTTCTTACTGTCTATGTTTTGAACAATTCCTGTGACACTAGATATAGATTCCGATGCTTCACTTCAGGTTTACAGTATCCCTCTGACCTTCTTATTGACGATGAAACGCAGAAATCGCATCGGAATTAAATACAAAAAGCACAATGCCGAATTAAGTACAAGAAAACTGACACTTCTTACAATCTATGTTTTGACCCATTCATGTGACAATAGTAATAGCTTCCGATGCTTCACTTCAGGCTTACTGTATCCATCAGACCTTCTTATTGACGATGAAACACAGAAATTGCATCGGAATTAAATACAAATGGCACAATGCCACTTATGTACAAGAAAACTGACTCTTCCTACTGTCTATGTTTGAACCATTCATGTGACACTAGTCATAGATTCCGATGCTTTACTCCAGGTTTACTGTATCCCTCTGACCTTCTTATTGACGATGAAACACAGAAATTGCTTCGGAATTAAATACAAAAGGCACAATGCCCACTTAAGTACAAGAAAACTGAATCTCCTTACTGTCTATGTTTTGAACCATTCCTGTGACACTACTTATAGATTCCGATGCTTCACTTGAGGTATACTGTATCCCTCGGACCTTCTTATTGACGATGAAACATAGAAATTGCATCGGAATGAAATAGAAAAGGAACAATGCCGACTTAGGTACAAGAAAACTGACTCTTCTTACTGTCAATGCTTTGAACCATTCCTGTGACACTAGTTATAGATTCCGTTGCTTCACTTCAGGATTACTGTATCCCTCTGATCTTCTTATTGACGATGAAACACAGAAATTACATAGGAATTAAATACAAAAGGCACAACGCCGACTTAAGTACAAGAAAACTGACTCTTCTTACTGTCTATGTTTGAACCATTCCATCGACACTAGTTATAGATTCCGATGCTTCACTTCAGGTTACTGTATCCCTCTGACCTTCTTATTGACGATGAAACACAGAAATTGCATCGGAATTAAATACAAAAGGCACAATGAGGACCTACGTACAAGAAAACTCTTCCTACTGTCTATGTTTTGAACCATTCATGTGACACTAGTTATAGCTTCCGATGCTTCACTTCAGGTTTACTGTATCCATCAGACCTTCTTATTGACGATGAAACACAGATTTTGCATCGGAATTAAATACAAAAGGCACAATGCCGACTTATGTACAAGAAAACTGATTCTTCTTACTGTCTATGTTTGCACCATTCATGTGACACAAGTTATAGATTTCGATGCTTCACTTCAGGTTTACTGTATCCCTCTGACCTTCTTATTGACGATGAAAAACAGAAATTGCATCGGAATTAAATACAAAAGGCACAATTCCGACTTAAGTACAAGAAAACTGACTCTTCATACTCTCTATGATTGAAGCATTCCTGTGACACTAGTTATAGATTCCGATGCTTCACTTCAGGTTTACTGTATCCCTCTGACCTTCTTATTGACGATGAAACACAGAAAATGCATCGGAATTAAATACAAGAGGCACAATGCCGACTTAAGTACAAGAAAACTGCCTCTTCGTACTGTCTATGTTTTGAACCATTCATGTGACACTAGTTATAGATTCCAATGCTTTACTTCAGGTTTACTGTATCCCTCTGACCTTCTTATTGACGATGAAACACAGAAATTGCATCGTAGTTAAATACAAAAGGCACAATGCCAATTTAGGTACAAGAAAACTGACTCCTCTTACTGTCTATGCTTTGAACCATTCCTGTGACACTAGTTATAAATTCCGATGCTTCACTTCAGGTTTACTGTATAATTCTGACCTTCTTATTGACGATGAAACACAGAAATTGCATCGGAATGATATAGATAAGGAACCACGCCGACTTAGGTACAAGAAAACTGACTTTTCTTACTGTCTATGTTTTGAACCATTCCATCGACACTAGTTATAGATTCCGATGCTTCACTTCAGGTTAACTGTATCCTTCTGACCTTCGTATTGACTATGGAACACAGATATTACATCGGAATTAAATACAAATGGCACAATGACGACTTAAGTACAAGAAAACTGACTCTTCTTACTGTCTATGTTTTGAACCATTCCTGTGACGTTAGTTATAGATTCCGATGCTTCACTTCAGGTTTACAGTATCCCTCTGACCTTCTTATTGACGATGAAACACAGAAATTGCATCGGAGTTAAATACAAAAGACACAATGCCGACTTAAGTACAAGAAAACTTACTCTTCTTACTGTCTATGTTTTGAACCATTCCTGTGACACTAGTTATAGATTCCGATGCTTCACTTCAGGTTTACAGTATCCCTCTGACCTTCTTATGGACGATGAAACACAGAAATTGCATTAGAGTTAAATACAAAAGACACAATGCCGACTTAAGTAGAAGAAAACTGACTCTTCTTACAGTCTATGTTTTGAACCATTCCAGTGACACTAGTTATAGATTCCGATGCTTCACTTCAGGTTTACTGTATCCCTCTGACCTTCTTATTGACGATGAAACGCAGATATTACATCGGAATTAAATAGAAATGGCACAATGACGACTTAAGTACAAGAAAACTGACTCTTCTTACTGTCTATGTTTTGAACCATTCCTGTAACACTAGTTATAGATTCCGAAGCTTCACTTCAGGTTTACTGTATCTCTCTGACCTTCTTATTGACGATGAAACACAGAAATTGCAACGGAATTAAATACAAAAGGCACAATGCCGACTTAAGTACAAGAAAACTGACTCTTCTTACTGTCTATGTTTTGAACCATTCCTGTAACACTAGTTATAGATTCCGATGCTTCACTTCAGGTTTACTGTATCCCTCTGACCTTCTTACTGACGCTGAAACACAGAAATTGCAACGGAATTAAATACAAAAGGCACAATGCCGACTTAAGTACAAGAAAACTGGCTCTTCTTACTGTCTATGTTTTGAACCATTCCTGTGACACTAGATATAGATTCCGATGCTTCACTTCAGGTTTACAGTATCCCTCTGACCTTCTTATTGACGATATAACGCAGAAATCGCATCGGAATTAAATACAAAAAGCACAATGCCGAATTAAGTACAGGAAAACTGACACTTCTTACAATCTATGTTTTGACCCATTCATGTGACAATAGTTATAGCTTCCGATGCTTCACTTCAGGCTTACTGTATCCATCAGACCTTCTTATTGACGATGAAACTTAGAAATTGCATCGGAATTAAATACAAATGGCACAATGCCACTTATGTACAAGAAAACTGACTCTTCCTACTGTCTATGTTTGAACCATTCATGTGACACTAGTCATAGATTCCGATGCTTTACTCCAGGTTTACTGTATCCCTCTGACCTTCTTATTGACGATGAAACACAGAAATTGCTTCGGAATTAAATACAAAAGGCACAATGCCGACTTAAGTACAAGAAAACTGAATCTCCTTACTGTCTATGTTTTGAACCATTCCTGTGACACTACTTATAGATTCCGATGCTTCACTTGAGGTATACTGTATCCCACGGACCTTCTTATTGACGATGAAACATAGAAATGGCATCGGAATGAAATAGAAAAGGAACAATGCCGACTTAGGTACAAGAAAACTGACTCTTCTTACTGTCAATGCTTTGAACCATTCCTGTGACACTAGTTATAGATTCCGTTGCTTCACTTCAGCATTACTGTATCCCTCTGATCTTCTTATTGACGATGAAACACAGAAATTTCATAGGAATTGAATACAAAAGGCACAATTCCGACTTAAGTACAAGAAAACTGACTCTTCTTACTGTCTATGTTTTGAACCATTCCTGTGACACTAGATATAGATTCCGATGCTTCACTTCAGGTTCAAACGGCTCTGAGAACTATGGGACTCAACTGGAGTGGTCATCAGTCCCCTAGAACTTAGAACTACTTAAACCTAACTAACGTAAGGAAATCACACACATCCATGCCCGAGGCAGGATTCGTACCTGCGACCGTAGCGGTCGCACGGTTCCGGACTGCGCGCCTAGAACCGCGAGAGCTTCACTTCAGGTTTTCTATAACCCTCTGACCTTCTTATTGACGATGAAACGCAGAAATCGCATCGGAATTAAATACAAAAAGCACAATGCCGAATTAAGTACAAGAAAAATGACTCTTCTTACTGACTATGTTTTGAACCATTCATGTGACACTAGTTATAGATTCCGATGCTTTACTCCAGGTTTACTGTATCCCTCTGACCTTCTTATTGACGATGAAACACAGAAATTGCTTCGGAATTAAATACAAAAGGCACAATCCCAACTAAAGTACAAGAAAACTGAATCTCTTGACTGTCTATGTTTTGAACCATTCCTGTGACACTACTTATAGATTCCGATGCTTCACTTGAGGTATACAGTATCCCTCTGACCTTCTTATTGACGATGAAACATAGAAATTGCATCGGAATGAAATAGAAAAGGAACAATGCCGACTTAGGTACAAGAAAACTGACTCTTCTTACTGTCAATGCTTTGAACCATTCCTGTGACACTAGTTATAGTTTCCGTTGCTTCACTTCAGGATTACTGTATCCCTCTGATCTTCTTATTGACGATGAAACACAGAAATTTCATAGGAATTAAATACAAAAGGCACAATGCCGACTTAAGTACAAGAAAACTGACTCTTCTTACTGTCTATGTTTTGAACCATTCCATCGACACTAGTTATAGATTCCGATGCTTCACTTCAGTATACTGTATCCCTCTGACCTTCTTATTGACGATGAAACACAGAAATTGCATCGGAATTAAATACAAAAGGCACAATGAGGACCTAAGTACAAGAAAACTCTTCCTACTGTCTATGCTTTGAACCATTCATGTGACACTAGTTATAGCTTCCGATGCTTCACTTCAGGTTTTCTGTATCCATCAGACCTTCTTAATGACGATGAAACACAGAAATTGCATCGGAATTAAATGCAAAAGGCACAATGCCGACTTATGTACAAGAAAACTGATTGTTCTTACTGTCTATGTTTGCACCATTCATGTGACACTAGTTATAGAATTCGATGCTTCACTTCAGGTTTAATGTATCCCTCTGACCTTCTTATTGACGATGAAAAACAGAAATTGCATCGGAATTAAATACAAAAGGCACAATTCCGACTTAAGTTCAAGAAAACTGACTCTTCATACTGTCTATGATTGAAGCATTCCTGTGACACTAGTTATAGATTCCGATGCTTCACTTCAGGTTTACTGTATCCCTCTGACCTTCTTATTGACGATGAAACACAGAAAATGCATCGGACTTAAATACAAGAGGCACAATGCTGACTTAAGTACAAGAAAACTGCCTCTTCGTACTGTCTATGTTTTGAACCATTCCTGTGACACTAGTTATAGATTCCAATGCTTTACTTCAGGTTTACTGTATCCCTCTGACCTTCTTATTGGCGATGAAACACAGAAATTGCATCGTAGTTAAATACAAAAGGCACAATGCCAATTTAAGTACAAGAAAACTGACCCCCTCTTACTGTCTATGCTTTGAACCATTCCTGTGACACTAGTTATAGATTCCGATGCTTCACTTCAGGTTTACTGTTTAATTCTGACCTTCTTATTGACGATGAAACAAAGAAATTGCATCGGAATGAAATAGATAAGGAACAATGCCGACTTAGGTACAAGAAAACTGACTTTTCTTACTGTCTATGTTTTGAACCATTCCATCGACACTAGTTATAGATTCCGATGTTCACTTCAGGTTTACTGTATCTCTCTGACCTTCTTATTGACGATGAAACACAGAAATTGCAACGGAATTAAATACAAAAGGCACAATGCCGACTTAAGTACAAGAAAACTGGCTCTTCTTACTGTCTATGTTTTGAACCATTCCTGTGACACTAGATATAGATTCCGATGCTTCACTTTAGGTTTACAGTATCCCTCTGACCTTCTTATTGACGATGAAACGCAGAAATCGCATCGCAATTAAATACAAAAAGCACAATGCCGAATTAAGTACAAGAAAACTGACACTACTTACAATCTATGTTTTGACCCATTCATGTGACAATAGTTATAGCTTCCGATGCTTCACATCAGGTTTACTGTATCCATCAGACCTTCTTACTGACGATGAAACACAGAAATTGCATCGGAATTAAATACAAATTGCACAATGCCACTTATGTACAAGAAAACTGACTCTTCTTACTGTCTACGTTTGAACCATTCATGTAACACTAGTCATAGATTCCGATGCTTCACTACAGGTTTACTGTATCACTCTTGCCTTCTTATTGACGATGAAACACAGAAATTAGATCGGAATTAAATACAAAAGGCACAATGCCGACTTAAGTCACTAGAAAACTGACTCTTCTTTCTGTCTGTGATTGAACCAATCCTGTGACACTAGTTATAGATTCCGATGCTTCACTTCAGGTTTACTGTATTCCTCTGACCTTCTTATTGACGATGAAACACAGAAATTGCATCGGAATTAAATACAAAAGGCACAATGACGACTTAAGTACAACCAAACTGACTCTTCTTACTGTCTATGTTTTGATCAGTTCCTGTGAAACTAGTTATAGATTTCGATGCTTCACTTCAGGTTTACTGTATCACTCTGACCTTCTTATTGACGATGAAACATAGAAATTGCATCGGAATTAGATAGAAAAGGAACAATGCCGACTCAAGTACAAGTAAACTGACTCTTCATACTGTCTATGTTTTGAACCATTCCTGTGACACTAGTTATAGATTCCGGTGCTTCATTTCAGGTTTACTGTATCCCTCTGACCTTCTTATTGAAGACGAAACACAGATATTGAATCGGAATTAGATACAAAAGGCACAATGCCGACTTAAGTCCAAGAAAACTGACTCTTCTTACTGTCTATGTTTTGATCCATTCCTGTGACACTAGTTATAGATTCCGATGTTTCACTTCAGGTTTATGTATCCCTCTGACCTTCTTATTGACGAAGAAACACAGAAATTGCATCGGAATTAAATAGAAAAGGCACAATGCCGACTTAAGTCCAAGAAAACTGACTCTTCTTACTGTCTATGTTTTGATCCATTCCTGTGACACTAGTTATAGATTCCGATGCTTCACTTCAGGTTTACAGTATCCCTCTGACCTTCTTATGGACGATGAAACACAGAAATTGCATTAGAGTTAAATACAAAAGACACAATGCCGACTTAAGTAGAAGAAAACTGACTCTTCTTACAGTCTATGCTTTGAACCATTCCAGTGACACTAGTTATAGATTCCGATGCTTCACTTCAGGTTTACTGTATCCCTCTGACCTTCTTATTGACGATGAATCACAGATATTGCATCGGAATTAAATAGAAATGGCACAATGACGACTTAAGTACAAGAAAACTGACTCTTCTTACTGTCTATGTTTTGAACCATTCCTGTAACACTAGTTATAGATTCCGATGCTTCACTTCAGGTTTACTGTATCTCTCTGACCTTCTTATTGACGATGAAACACAGAAATTGCAACGGAATTAAATACAAAAGGCACAATGCCGACTTAAGTACAAGAAAACTGACTCTTCTTACTGTCTATGCTTTGAACCATTCCTGTAACACTAGTTATAGATTCCGATGCTTCACTTCAGGTTTACTGTATCTCTCTGACCTTCTTACTGACGATGAAACACAGAAATTGCAACGGAATTAAGTACAAAAGGCACAATGCCGACTTAAGTACAAGAAAACAGGCTCTTCTTACTGTCTATGTTTGAACCATTCCTGTGACACAAGATATAGATTCCGATGCTTCACTTCAGGTTTACAGTATCCCTCTGACCTTCTTATTGACGATGAAACGCAGAAATCGCATCGGAATTAAATACAAAAAGCACAATGCCGAATTAAGTACAAGAAAACTGACACTTCTTACAATCTATGTTTTGACCCATTCATGTGACAATAGTTATAGCTTCCGATGCTTCACATCAGGTTTACTGTATCCATCAGACCTTCTTACTGACGATGAAACACAGAAATTGCATCGGAATTAAATACAAATTGCACAATGCCACTTATGTACAAGAAAACTGACTCTTCTTACTGTCTACGTTTGAACCATTCATGTAACACTAGTTATAGATTCCGATGCTTCATTTCAGGTTTACTGTATCCCTCTGACCTTCTTATTGAAGACGAAACACAGATATTGAATCGGAATTAGATACAAAAGGCACAATGCCGACTTAAGTCCAAGAAAACTGACTCTTCTTACTGTCTATGTTTTGATCCATTCCTGTGACACTAGTTATAGATTCCGATGTTTCACTTCAGGTTTATGTATCCCTCTGACCTTCTTATTGACGAAGAAACACAGAAATTGCATCGGAATTAAATAGAAAAGGCACAATGCCGACTTAAGTCCAAGAAAACTGACTCTTCTTACTGTCTATGTTTTGATCCATTCCTGTGACACTAGTTATAGATTCCGATGCTTCACTTCAGGTTTACAGTATCCCTCTGACCTTCTTATGGACGATGAAACACAGAAATTGCATTAGAGTTAAATACAAAAGACACAATGCCGACTTAAGTAGAAGAAAACTGACTCTTCTTACAGTCTATGCTTTGAACCATTCCAGTGACACTAGTTATAGATTCCGATGCTTCACTTCAGGTTTACTGTATCCCTCTGACCTTCTTATTGACGATGAATCACAGATATTGCATCGGAATTAAATAGAAATGGCACAATGACGACTTAAGTACAAGAAAACTGACTCTTCTTACTGTCTATGTTTTGAACCATTCCTGTAACACTAGTTATAGATTCCGATGCTTCACTTCAGGTTTACTGTATCTCTCTGACCTTCTTATTGACGATGAAACACAGAAATTGCAACGGAATTAAATACAAAAGGCACAATGCCGACTTAAGTACAAGAAAACTGACTGTTCTTACTGTCTATGCTTTGAACCATTCCTGTAACACTAGTTATAGATTCCGATGCTTCACTTCTGGTTTACTGTATCTCTCTGACCTTCTTACTGACGATGAAACACAGAAATTGCAACGGAATTAAGTACAAAAGGCACAATGCCGACTTAAGTACAAGAAAACAGGCTCTTCTTACTGTCTATGTTTGAACCATTCCTGTGACACAAGATATAGATTCCGATGCTTCACTTCAGGTTTACAGTATCCCTCTGACCTTCTTATTGACGATGAAACGCAGAAATCGCATCGGAATTAAATACAAAAAGCACAATGCCGAATTAAGTACAAGAAAACTGACACTTCTTACAATCTATGTTTTGACCCATTCATGTGACAATAGTTATAGCTTCCGATGCTTCACTTCAGGTTAACTGTATCCATCAGACCTTCTTATTGACGATGAAACACAGAAATTGCATCGGAATTAAATACAAATGGCACAATGCCACTTATGTACAAGAAAACTGACTCTTCCTACTGTCTATATTTGAACCATTCATGTGACACTAGTCATCGATTCCGATGCTTCACTACAGGTTTACTGTATCCCTCTTGCCTTCTTATTGACGATGAAACACAGAAATTAGATCGGAATTAAATACAAAAGGCACAATGCCGACTTAAGTCACAAGAAAACTGACTACTCTTTCTGTCTGTGATTGAACCAATCCTGTGACACTAGTTATAGATTCCGATGCTTCACTTCAGGTTTACTGTATTCCTCTGACCTTCTTATTGACGATGAAACACAGAAATTTCATAGGAATTGAATACAAAAGGCACAATGCCGACTTAAGTACAAGAAAACTGACTCTTCTTACTGTCTATGTTTTGAACCATTGCTGTGACACTAGTTATTGATTCCGATGCTTCACTTCAGGTTTACTGTATCCCTCTGACCTTCTTATTGACGATGAAACACAGAAATTGCATCGGAATTAAATACAAAAGGCACAATGCCGACTTAAGTACAAGAAAACTGACTCTTCTTACTGTCTATGTTTTGAACCATTCCTGTGACACTAGATATAGATTCCGATGCTTCACTTCAGGTTCAAACGGCTCTGAGAACTATGGGACTCAACTGCAGTGGTCATCAGTCCCCTAGAACTTAGAACTACTTAAACCTAACTAACCTAAGGACATCACACACATCCATGCCCGAGGCAGGATTCGTACCTGCGACCGTAGCGGTCGCACGGTTCCGGACTGCGCACCTAGAACCGCGAGAGCTTCACTTCAGGTTTACTATAACCCTCTGACCTTCTTATTGACGATGAAACGCAGAAATCGCATCGGAATTAAATACAAAAAGCACAATGCCGAATTAAGTACAAGAAAAATGACTCTTCTTACTGACTATGTTTTGAACCATTCATGTGACACTAGTTATAGATTCCGATGCTTTACTCCTGGTTTACTGTATCCCTCTGATCTTCTTATTGACGATGAAACACAGAAATTGCTTCGGAATTAAATACAAAAGGCACAATGCCGACTTAAGAACAAGAAAACTGAATCTCCTTACTGTCTATGTTTTGAACCATTCCTGTGACACGACTTATAGATTCCGATGCTTCAATTGAGGTATACTGTATCCCTCGGACCTTCTTATTGACGATGAAACATAGAAATTGCATCGGAATGAAATAGAAAAGGAACAATGCCGACTTAGGTACAAGAAAACTGTCTCTTCTTACTGTCAATGCTTTGAACCATTCCTGTGACACTAGTTATAGATTCCGTTGCTTCACTTCAGGATTACTGTATCCCTCTGATCTTCTTATTGACGATGAAACACAGAAGTTTCATAGGAATTGAATACAAAAGGCACAATGCCGACTTAAGTACAAGAAAACAGGCTCTTCTTACTGTCTATGTTTGAACCATTCCTGTGACACAAGATATAGATTCCGATGCTTCACTTCAGGTTTACAGTATCCCTCTGACCTTCTTATTGACGATGAAACGCAGAAATCGCATCGGAATTAAATACAAAAAGCACAATGCCGAATTAAGTACAAGAAAACTGACACTTCTTACAATCTATGTTTTGACCCATTCATGTGACAATAGTTATAGCTTACGATGCTTCACTTCAGGTTAACTGTATCCATCAGACCTTCTTATTGACGATGAAACACAGAAATTGCATCGGAATTAAATACAAATGGCACAATGCCACTTATGTACAAGAAAACTGACTCTTCCTACTGTCTATATTTGAACCATTCATGTGACACTAGTCATCGATTCCGATGCTTCACTACAGGTTTACTGTATCCCTCTTGCCTTCTTATTGACGATGAAACACAGAAATTAGATCGGAATTAAATACAAAAGGCACAATGCCGACTTAAGTCACAAGAAAACTGACTCCTCTTTCTGTCTGTGATTGAACCAATCCTGTGACACTAGTTATAGATTCCGATGCTTCACTTCAGGTTTACTGTATTCCTCTGACCTTCTTATTGACGATGAAACACAGAAATTTCATAGGAATTGAATACAAAAGGCACAATGCCGACTTAAGTACAAGAAAACTGACTCTTCTTACTGTCTATGTTTTGAACCATTGCTGTGACACTAGTTATTGATTCCGATGCTTCACTTCAGGTTTACTGTATCCCTCTGACCTTCTTATTGACGATGAAACACAGAAATTGCATCGGAATTAAATACAAAAGGCACAATGCCGACTTAAGTACAAGAAAACTGACTCTTCTTACTGTCTATGTTTTGAACCATTCCTGTGACACTAGATATAGATTCCGATGCTTCACTTCAGGTTCAAACGGCTCTGAGAACTATGGGACTCAACTGCAGTGGTCATCAGTCCCCTAGAACTTAGAACTACTTAAACCTAACTAACCTAAGGACATCACACACATCCATGCCCGAGGCAAGATTCGTACCTGCGACCGTAGCGGTCGCACGGTTCCGGACTGCGCACCTAGAACCGCGAGAGCTTCACTTCAGGTTTACTATAACCCTCTGACCTTCTTATTGACGATGAAACGCAGAAATCGCATCGGAATTAAATACAAAAAGCACAATGCCGAATTAAGTACAAGAAAAATGACTCTTCTTACTGACTATGTTTTGAACCATTCATGTGACACTAGTTATAGATTCCGATGCTTTACTCCTGGTTTACTGTATCCCTCTGATCTTCTTATTGACGATGAAACACAGAAATTGCTTCGGAATTAAATACAAAAGGCACAATGCCGACTTAAGAACAAGAAAACTGAATCTCCTTACTGTCTATGTTTTGAACCATCCTGTGACACGACTTATAGATTCCGATGCTTCAATTGAGGTATACTGTATCCCTCGGACCTTCTTATTGACGATGAAACATAGAAATTGCATCGGAATGAAATAGAAAAGGAACAATGCCGACTTAGGTACAAGAAAACTGACTCTTCTTACTGTCAATGCTTTGAACCATTCCTGTGACACTAGTTATAGATTCCGTTGCTTCACTTCAGGATTACTGTATCCCTCTGATCTTCTTATTGACGATGAAACACAGAAGTTTCATAGGAATTGAATACAAAAGGCACAATGCCGACTTAAGTACAAGAAAACTGACTCTTCTTACTGTCTATGTTTTGAACCATTGCTGTGACACTAGTTATTGATTCCGATGCTTCACTTCAGGTTTACTGTATCCCTCTGACATTCTTATTGACGATGAAACACAGAAATTGCATCGGAATTAAATACAAAAGGCACAATGCCGACTTAAGTACAAGAAAACTGACTCTTCTTACTGTCTATGTTTTGAACCATTCCTGTGACACTAGATATAGATTCCGATGCTTCACTTCAGGTTCAAACGGCTCTGAGAACTATGGGACTCAACTGCAGTGGTCATCAGTCCCCTAGAACTTAGAACTACTTAAACCTAACTAACCTAAGGACATCACACACATCCATGCCCGAGGCAGGATTCGTACCTGCGACCGTAGCGGTCGCACGGTTCCGGACTGCGCGCCAAGAACCGCAAGAGCTTCACTTCAGGTTTACTATAACCCTCTGACCTTCTTATTGACGATGAAACGCAGAAATCGCATCTGAATTAAACACAAAAAGCACAATGCCGAATTAAGTACAAGAAAAATGACTCTTCTTACTGACAATGTTTTGAACCATTCATGTGACACTAGTTATAGATTCCGATGCTTTACTCCAGGTTTACTGTATCCCTCTGACCTTCTTATTGACGATGAAACACAGAAATTGCTTCGGAATTAAATACAAAAGGCACAATCCCAACTTAAGTACAAGAAAACTGAATCTCCTTACTGTCTATGTTTTGAACCATTCCTGTGACACTACTTATAGATTCCGATGCTTCACTTGAGGTATACTGTATCCCTCTGACCTTCTTATTGACGATGAAACATAGAAATTGCATCGGAATGAAATAGAAAAGGAACAATGCCGACTTAGGTACAAGAAAACTGACTCTTCATACTGTCAATGCTTTGAACCATTCCTGTGACACTAGTTATAGATTCCGTTGCTTCACTTCAGGATTACTGTATCCCTCTGATCTTCTTATTGACGATGAAACACAGAAATTTCATAGGAATTAAATACAAAAGGCACAATGCCGACTTAAGTACAAGAAAACTGACTCTTCTTACTGTCTATGTTTTGAACCATTCCATCGACACTAGTTATAGATTCCGGTTCTTCACTTCAGGTTACTGTATCCCTCTGACCTTCTTATTGACGATGAAACACAGAAATTGCATCGGAATTAAATACAAAAGGCACAATGAGGACCTAAGTACAAGAAAACTCTTCCTACTGTCTATGCTTTGAACCATTCATGTGACACTAGTTATAGCTTCCGATGCTTCACTTCAGGTTTACTGTATCCATCAGACCTTCTTATTGACGATGAAACACAGAAATTGCATCGGAATTAAATACAAAAGGCACAATGCCGACTTATGTACAAGAACACTGATTGTTCTTACTGTCTATGTTTGCACCATTCATGTGACACTAGTTATAGATTTCGATGCTTCACTTCAGGTTTAATGTATCCCTCTGACCTTCTTATTGACGATGAAAAACAGAAATTGCATCGGAATTAAATACAAAAGGCACAATTCCGACTTAAGTACAAGAAAACTGACTCTTCATACTGTCTATGATTGAAGCATTCCTGTGACACTAGTTATAGATTCCGATGCTTCACTTCAGGTTTACTGTATCCCTCTGACCTTCTTATTGACGATGAAACACAGAAAATGCATCGGAATTAAATACAAGAGGCACAATGCTGACTTAAGTACAAGGAAACTGCCTCTTCGTACTGTCTATGTTTTGAACCATACCTGTGACACTAGTTATAGATTCCAATGCTTTACTTCAGGTTTACTGTATCCCTCTGACCTTCTTATTGACGATGAAACACAGAAATTGCATCGTAGTTAAATACAAAAGGCACAATGCCAATTTAAGTACAAGAAAACTGACCCCTCTCACTGTCTATGCTTTGAACCATTCCTGTGACACTAGTTATAGATTCCGATGCTTCACTTCAGGTTTACTGTATAATTCTGACCTTCTTATTGACGATGAAACACAGAAATTGCATCGGAATGAAGTAGATAAGGAACAATGCCGACTTAGGTACAAGAAAACTGACTTTTCTTACTGTCTATGTTTCGAACCATTCCATCGACACTAGTTATAGATTCCGATGCTTCACTTCAGGTTTACTGTATCTCTCTGACCTTCTTATTGACGATGAAACACAGAAATTGCAACGGAATTAAATACAAAAGGCACAATGCCGACTTAAGTACAAGAAAACTGACTCATCTTACTGTCTATGTTTTGAACCATTCCTGTAACACTAGTTATGGATTCCGATGCTTCACTTCAGGTTTACTGTATCTCTCTGACCTTCTTATTGACGATGAAACACAGAAATTGCAACGGAATTAAATACAAAAGGCACAATGCCGACTTAAGTACAAGAAGACTGGCTCTTCTTACTGTCTATGTTTTGAACCATTCCTGTGACACTAGATATAGATTCCGATGCTTCACTTCAGGTTTACAGTATCCCTCTGACCTTCTTATTGACGATGAAACGCAGAAATCGCATAGGAATTAAATACAAAAAGCACAATGCCGAATTAAGTACAAGAAAACTGACACTTCTTACAATCTATGTTTTGACCCATTCATGTGACAATAGTTATAGCTTCCGATGCTTCACTTCAGGTTTACTGTATCCATCAGACAATCTTACTGACGATGAAACACAAAAATTGCATCGGAATTAAATACAAATGGCACAATGCCACTTATGTACAAGAAAACTGACTCTTCTTACTGTCTCTGTTTGAACCATTCATGTGACACTAGTCATAGATTCCGATGCTTCACTACAGGTTTACTGTATCACTCTTGCCTTCTTATTGACGATGAAACACAGAAATTAGATCGGAATTAAATACAAAAGGCACAATGTCGACTTAAGTCACAAGAAAACTGACTCTTCTTTCTGTCTGTGATTGAACCAATCCTGTGACACTAGTTATAGATTCCGATGCTTCACTTCAGGTTTACTGTATTCCTCTGACCTTCTTATTGACGATGAAACACAGAAATTGCATCGCTATAAAATACAAATGGCACAATGACGACTTAAGTACAACCAAACTGACTCTTCTTACTGTCTATGTTTTGATCCATTCCTGTGAAACTAGTTATAGATTCCGATGCTTCACTTCAGGTTTACTGTATCACTCTGACCTTCTTATTGACGATGAAACATAGAAATTGCATCGGAATTAGATAGAAAAGGAACAATGCCGACTTAAGTACAAGTAAACTGACTCTTCATACTGTCTATGTTTTGAACCATTCCTGTGACACTAGTTATAGATTCCGATGCTTCATTTCAGGTTTACTGTATCCCTCTGACCTTCTTATTGAAGACGAAACACAGAAATTGCATCGGAATTAGATACAAAAGGCACAATGCCGACTTAAGTCCAAGAAAACTGACTCTTCTTACTGTCTATGTTTTGATCCATTCCTGTGACACTACTTATAGATTCCGATGTTTCACTTCAGGTTTATGTATCCCTCTGACCTTCTTATTGACGAAGAAACACAGAAATTGCATCGGAATTAAATAGAAAAGGCACAATGCCGACTTAAGTCCAAGAAAACTGACTCTTCTTACTGTCTATGTTTGATCCATTCCTGTGACACTAGTTATAGATTCCGATGCTTCACTTCAGGTTTACAGTATCCCTCTGACCTTCTTATGGACGATGAAACACAGAAATTGCATTAGAGTTAAATACAAAAGACACAATGCCGACTTAAGTAGAAGAAAACTGACTCTTCTTACAGTCTATGTTTTGAACCATTCCAGTGACACTAGTTATAGATTCCGATGCTTCACTTCAGGTTTACTGTATCCCTCTGACCTTCTTATTGACGATGAAACACAGATATTGCATCGGAATTAAATACAAATGGCACAATGCCACTTATGTACAAGAAAACTGACTCTTCCTACTGTCTATGTTTGAACCATTGATGTGACACTAGTCATAGATTCCGATGCTTCACTACAGGTTTACTGTATCCCTCTTGCCTTCTTATTGACGATGAAACACAGAAATTTCATCGGAATTAAATACAAAAGGCACAATGCCGACTTAAGTACAAGAAAACTGACTCTTCTTACTGTCTATGTTTTGAACCATTCCTGTGACACTAGATATAGATTCCGATGCTTCACTTCAGGTTCAAACGGCTCTGAGAACTATGGGACTCAACTGTAGTGGTCATCAGTCCCCTAGAACTTAGAACTACTTAAACCTAACTAACCTAAGGACATCACACACATCCGTGCCCGAGGCAGGATTCGTACCTGCGACCGTAGCGGTCGCACGGTTCCGGACTGCGCACCTAGAACCGCGAGAGCTTCACTTCAGGTTTACTATAACCCTCTGACCTTCTTATTGACGATGAAACGCAGAAATCGCATCGGAATTAAATACAAAAAGCACAATGCCGAATTAAGTACAAGAAAACTGAAACTCCTTACTGTCTATGTTTTGAACCATTCCTGTGACACTACTTATAGATTCCGATGCTTCACTTGAGGTATACTGTATCCCTCGGACCTTCTTATTGACGATGAAACATAGAAATTGCATCGGAATGAAATAGAAAAGGAACAATGCCGACTTAGGTACAAGAAAACTGACTCTTCTTACTGTCAATGCTTTGAACCATTTCTGTGACACTAGTTATAGATTCCGTTGCTTCACTTCAGGATTACTGTATCCCTCTGACCTTCTTATTGACGATGAAACACAGAAATTGCTTCGGAATTAAATACAAAAGGCACAATCCCAACTTAAGTACAAGAAAACTGAATCTCCTTACTGTCTATGTTTTGAACCATTCCTGTGACACTACTTATAGATTCCGATGCTTCACTTGAGGTATACTGTATCCCTCTGACCTTCTTATTGACGATGAAACATAGAAATTGCATCGGAATGAAATAGAAAAGGAACAATGCCGACTTAGGTACAAGAAAACTGTCTCTTCATACTGTCAATGCTTTGAACCATTCCTGTGACACTAGTTATAGATTCCGTTGCTTCACTTCAGGATTACTGTATCCCTCTGATCTTCTTATTGACGATGAAACACAGAAATTTCATAGGAATTAAATACAAAACGCACAATGCCGACTTAAGTACAAGAAAACTGACTCTTCTTACTGTCTATGTTTTGAACCATTCCATCGACACTAGTTATAGATTCCGGTGCTTCACTTCAGGTTACTGTATCCCTCTGACCTTCTTATTGACGATGAAACACAGAAATTGCATCGGAATTAAATACAAAAGGCACAATGAGGACCTAAGTACAAGAAAACTCTTCCTACTGTCTATGCTTTGAACCATTCATGTGACACTAGTTATAGCTTCCGATGCATCACTTCAGGTTTACTGTATCCATCAGACCTTCTTATTGACGATGAAACACAGAAATTGCATCGGAATTAAATACAAAAGGCACAATGCCGACTTATGTACAAGAACACTGATTGTTCTTACTGTCTATGTTTGCACCATTCATGTGACACTAGTTATAGATTTCGATGCTTCACTTCAGGTTTAATGTATCCCTCTGACCTTCTTATTGACGATGAAACACAGAAATTGCAACGGAATTAAATACAAAAGGCACAATGCCGACTTAAGTACAAGAAAACTGACTCATATTACTGTCTATGTTTTGAACCATTCCTGTAACACTAGTTATGGATTCCGATGCTTCACTTCAGGTTTACTGTATCTCTCTGACCTTCTTATTGACGATGAAACACAGAAATTGCAACGGAATTAAATACAAAAGCACAATGCCGACTTAAGTACAAGAAAACTGGCTCTTCTTACTGTCTATGTTTTGAACCATTCCTGTGACACTAGATATAGATTCCGATGCTTCACTTCAGGTTTACAGTATCCCTCTGACCTTCTTATTGACGATGAAACGCAGAAATCGCATAGGAATTAAATACAAAAAGCACAATGCCGAATTAAGTACAAGAAAACTGACACTTCTTACAATCTATGTTTTGACCCATTCATGTGACAATAGTTATAGCTTCTGATGCTTCACTTCAGGTTTACTGTATCCATCAGACAATCTTACTGACGATGAAACACAAAAATTGCATCGGAATTAAATACAAATGGCACAATGCCACTTATGTACAAGAAAACTGACTCTTCTTACTGTCTCTGTTTGAACCATTCATGTGACACTAGTCATAGATTCCGATGCTTCACTACAGGTTTACTGTATCACTCTTGCCTTCTTATTGACGATGAAACACAGAAATTAGATCGGAATTAAATACAAAAGGCACAATGTCGACTTAAGTCACAAGAAAACTGAGTCTTCTTTCTGTCTGTGATTGAACCAATCCTGTGACACTAGTTATAGATTCCGATGCTTCACTTCAGGTTTACTGTATTCCTCTGACCTTCTTATTGACGATGAAACACAGAAATTGCATCGGTATAAAATACAAATGGCACAATGACGACTTAAGTACAACCAAACTGACTCTTCTTACTGTCTATGTTTTGATCCATTCCTGTGAAACTAGTTATAGATTCCGATGCTTCACTTCAGGTTTACTGTATCACTCTGACCTTCTTATTGACGATGAAACATAGAAATTGCATCGGAATTAGATAGAAAAGGAACAATGCCGACTTAAGTACAAGTAAACTGACTCTTCATACTGTCTATGTTTTGAACCATTCCTGTGACACTAGTTATAGATTCCGATGCTTCATTTCAGGTTTACTGTATCCCTCTGACCTTCTTATTGAAGACGAAACACAGAAATTGCATCGGAATTAGATACAAAAGGCACAATGCCGACTTAAGTCCAAGAAAACTGACTCTTCTTACTGTCTATGTTTTGATCCATTCCTGTGACACTACTTATAGATTCCGATGTTTCACTTCAGGTTTATGTATCCCTCTGACCTTCTTATTGACGAAGAAACACAGAAATTGCATCGGAATTAAATAGAAAAGGCACAATGCCGACTTAAGTCCAAGAAAACTGACTCTTCTTACTGTCTATGTTTGATCCATTCCTGTGACACTAGTTATAGATTCCGATGCTTCACTTCAGGTTTACAGTATCCCTCTGACCTTCTTATGGACGATGAAACACAGAAATTGCATTAGAGTTAAATACAAAAGACACAATGCCGACTTAAGTAGAAGAAAACTGACTCTTCTTACAGTCTATGTTTTGAACCATTCCAGTGACACTAGTTATAGATTCCGATGCTTCACTTCAGGTTTACTGTATCCCTCTGACCTTCTTATTGACGATGAAACACAGATATTGCATCGGAATTAAATACAAATGGCACAATGCCACTTATGTACAAGAAAACTGACTCTTCCTACTGTCTATGTTTGAACCATTGATGTGACACTAGTCATAGATTCCGATGCTTCACTACAGGTTTACTGTATCCCTCTTGCCTTCTTATTGACGATGAAACACAGAAATTAGATTGGAATTAAATACAAAAGGCACAATGCCGACTTAAGTCACAAGAAAACTGACTCTTCTTTCTGTCTGTGATTGAACCAATCCTTTGACACTAGTTATAGATTCCGATGCTTCACTTCAGGTTTACTGTATTCCTCTGACCTTCTTATTGACGATGAAACACAGAAATTGCATCGGAATTAAATACAAAAGGCACAATGCCGACTTAAGTACAAGAAAACTGACTCTTCTTACTGTCTATGTTTTGAACCATTCCTGTGACACTAGATATAGATTCCGATGCTTCACTTCAGGTTCAAACGGCTCTGAGAACTATGGGACTCAACTGTAGTGGTCATCAGTCCCCTAGAACTTAGAACTACTTAAACCTAACTAACCTAAGGACATCACACACATCCGTGCCCGAGGCAGGATTCGTACCTGCGACCGTAGCGGTCGCACGGTTCCGGACTGCGCACCTAGAACCGCGAGAGCTTCACTTCAGGTTTACTATAACCCTCTGACCTTCTTATTGACGATGAAACGCAGAAATCGCATCGGAATTAAATACAAAAAGCACAATGCCGAATTAAGTACAAGAAAACTGAAACTCCTTACTGTCTATGTTTTGAACCATTCCTGTGACACTACTTATAGATTCCGATGCTTCACTTGAGGTATACTGTATCCCTCGGACCTTCTTATTGACGATGAAACATAGAAATTGCATCGGAATGAAATAGAAAAGGAACAATGCCGACTTAGGTACAAGAAAACTGACTCTTCTTACTGTCAATGCTTTGAACCATTTCTGTGACACTAGTTATAGATTCCGTTGCTTCACTTCAGGATTACTGTATCCCTCTGACCTTCTTATTGACGATGAAACACAGAAATTGCTTCGGAATTAAATACAAAAGGCACAATCCCAACTTAAGTACAAGAAAACTGAATCTCCTTACTGTCTATGTTTTGAACCATTCCTGTGACACTACTTATAGATTCCGATGCTTCACTTGAGGTATACTGTATCCCTCTGACCTTCTTATTGACGATGAAACATAGAAATTGCATCGGAATGAAATAGAAAAGGAACAATGCCGACTTAGGTACAAGAAAACTGACTCTTCTTACTGTCAATGCTTTGAACCATTCCTGTGACACTAGTTATAGATTCCGTTGCTTCACTTCAGGATTACTGTATCCCTCTGATCGTCTTATTGACGATGAACACAGAAATTTCATAGGAATTAAATACAAAAGGCACAATGCCGACTTAAGTACAAGAAAACTGACTCTTCTTACTGTCTATGTTTTGAACCATTCCATTGACACTAGTTATAGATTCCGATGCTTCACTTCAGGTTACTGTATCCCTCTGACCTTCTTATTGACGATGAAACACAGAAATTGCATCGGAATTAAATACAAAAGGCACAATGAGGACCTAAGTACAAGAAAACTCTTCTACTGTCTATGTTTTGAACCATTCATGTGACACTAGTTATAGCTTCCGATGCTTCACTTCAGGTTTACTGTATCCATCAGACCTTCTTATTGACGATGAAACACAGAAATTGCATCGGAATTAATACAAAAGGCACAATGCCGACTTATGTACAAGAAAACTGATTGTTCTTACTGTCTATGTTTGCACCATTCATGTGACACTAGTTATAGATTTCGATGCTTCACTTCAGGTTTAATGTATCCCTCTGACCTCCTTATTGACGATGAAAAACAGAAATTGCATCGGAATTAAATACAAAAGGCACAATTCCGACTTAAGTACAAGAAAACTGACTCTCCATACTGTCTATGATTGAAGCATTCCTGTGACACTAGTTTATAGATTCCGATGCTTCACTTCAGGTTTACTGTATCCCTCTGACCTTCTTATTGACGATGAAACACAGAAAATGCATCGGAATTAAATACAAGAGGCACAATGCTGACTTAAGTACAAGAAAACTGCCTCTTCGTACTGTCTATGTTTTGAACCATTCCTGTGACACTAGTTATAGATTCCAATGCTTTACTTCAGGTTTACTGTATCCCTCTGACCTTCTTATTGACGATGAAACACAGAAATTGCATCGGAATGAAGTAGATAAGGAACAATGCCGACTTAGGTACAAGAAAACTGACTTTTCTTACTGTCTATGTTTCGAACCATTCCATCGACACTAGTTATAGATTCCGATGCTTCACTTCAGGTTTACTGTATCTCTCTGACCTTCTTATTGACGATGAAACACAGAAATTGCAACGGAATTAAATACAAAAGGCACAATGCCGACTTAAGTACAAGAAAACTGACTCATCTTACTGTCTATGTTTTGAACCATTCCTGTAACACTAGTTATGGATTCCGATGCTTCACTTCAGGTTTACTGTATCTCTCTGACCTTCTTATTGACGATGAAACACAGAAATTGCAACGGAATTAAATACAAAAGCACAATGCCGACTTAAGTACAAGAAAACTGGCTCTTCTTACTGTCTATGTTTTGAACCATTCCTGTGACACTAGATATAGATTCCGATGCTTCACTTCAGGTTTACAGTATCCCTCTGACCTTCTTATTGACGATGAAACGCAGAAATCGCATAGGAATTAAATACAAAAAGCACAATGCCGAATTAAGTACAAGAAAACTGACACTTCTTACAATCTATGTTTTGACCCATTCATGTGACAATAGTTATAGCTTCTGATGCTTCACTTCAGGTTTACTGTATCCATCAGACAATCTTACTGACGATGAAACACAAAAATTGCATCGGAATTAAATACAAATGGCACAATGCCACTTATGTACAAGAAAACTGACTCTTCTTACTGTCTCTGTTTGAACCATTCATGTGACACTAGTCATAGATTCCGATGCTTCACTACAGGTTTACTGTATCACTCTTGCCTTCTTATTGACGATGAAACACAGAAATTAGATCGGAAGTAAATACAAAAGGCACAATGTCGACTTAAGTCACAAGAAAACTGAGTCTTCTTTCTGTCTGTGATTGAACCAATCCTGTGACACTAGTTATAGATTCCGATGCTTCACTTCAGGTTTACTGTATTCCTCTGACCTTCTTATTGACGATGAAACACAGAAATTGCATCGGTATAAAATACAAATGGCACAATGACGACTTAAGTACAACCAAACTGACTCTTCTTACTGTCTATGTTTTGATCCATTCCTGTGAAACTAGTTATAGATTCCGATGCTTCATTTCAGGTTTACTGTATCCCTCTGACCTTCTTATGGACGATGAAACACAGAAATTGCATTAGAGTTAAATACAAAAGACACAATGCCGACTTAAGTAGAAGAAAACTGACTCTTCTTACAGTCTATGTTTTGAACCATTCCAGTGACACTAGTTATAGATTCCGATGCTTCACTTCAGGTTTACTGTATCCCTCTGACCTTCTTATTGACGATGAAACACAGATATTGCATCGGAATTAAATACAAATGGCACAATGCCACTTATGTACAAGAAAACTGACTCTTCCTACTGTCTATGTTTGAACCATTGATGTGACACTAGTCATAGATTCCGATGCTTCACTACAGGTTTACTGTATCCCTCTTGCCTTCTTATTGACGATGAAACACAGAAATTAGATTGGAATTAAATACAAAAGGCACAATGCCGACTTAAGTCACAAGAAAACTGACTCTTCTTTCTGTCTGTGATTGAACCAATCCTTTGACACTAGTTATAGATTCCGATGCTTCACTTCAGGTTTACTGTATTCCTCTGACCTTCTTATTGACGATGAAACACAGAAATTGCATCGGGAATTAAATACAAAAGGCACAATGCCGACTTAAGTACAAGAAAACTGACTCTTCTTACTGTCTATGTTTTGAACCATTCCTGTGACACTAGATATAGATTCCGATGCTTCACTTCAGGTTCAAACGGCTCTGAGAACTATGGGACTCAACTGTAGTGGTCATCAGTCCCCTAGAACTTAGAACTACTTAAACCTAACTAACCTAAGGACATCACACACATCCGTGCCCGAGGCAGGATTCGTACCTGCGACCGTAGCGGTCGCACGGTTCCGGACTGCGCACCTAGAACCGCGAGAGCTTCACTTCAGGTTTTACTATAACCCTCTGACCTTCTTATTGACGATGAAACGCAGAAATCGCATCGGAATTAAATACAAAAAGCACAATGCCGAATTAAGTACAAGAAAACTGAAACTCCTTACTGTCTATGTTTTGAACCATTCCTGTGACACTACTTATAGATTCCGATGCTTCACTTGAGGTATACTGTATCCCTCGGACCTTCTTATTGACGATGAAACATAGAAATTGCATCGGAATGAAATAGAAAAGGAACAATGCCGACTTAGGTACAAGAAAACTGACTCTTCTTACTGTCAATGCTTTGAACCATTTCTGTGACACTAGTTATAGATTCCGTTGCTTCACTTCAGGATTACTGTATCCCTCTGACCTTCTTATTGACGATGAAACACAGAAATTGCTTCGGAATTAAATACAAAAGGCACAATCCCAACTTAAGTACAAGAAAACTGAATCTCCTTACTGTCTATGTTTTGAACCATTCCTGTGACACTACTTATAGATTCCGATGCTTCACTTGAGGTATACTGTATCCCTCTGACCTTCTTATTGACGATGAAACATAGA